>NW_027223327.1:11821198-12059732 GCF_030449975.1 Polyergus mexicanus | reverse complement strand
AACGGTCGAGCGATATGGCGCATAGATTCAAGATAGAGGCAGTGCTGCACATAACATCGAAGGCGATCCAGATGTCGCAGAACCACAGTCCGAAGATCCAGTAACCGAGGAGATCGTTGACTCCGGCAAAGGTCATCACCAGCCCACCGACGAAGAGATCAGCAACGGCCAGGGAGGCCAGAAAGAGGTTGCCAATCCTCCGCAGACCACGGTCGGTGTAGATCGCCACGCACACCAGAACGTTGCCAGCGACGGAGAAGAATATCAGGATCACGAGGAGGAATCCTGCGGATGTCGGCGGAGATTCGTTTAACGGAGAATCGCCAGGACACGCTGCTATTCGCCCCTCGAAGCGCGTGCCTTAAGAAACGCTCGCGTCGCCGATGAAATATACGACTCGTCGCTATTCATTGGATCGAATCGAATAAAAAATGGTCGGTAGTCATATGCGGCAGGAACGTGTTACCAAATGATCCGGAATGTCGGATGCCGCATTGTAACAGATATATCTTCCGAGAAATTTTTAACATTAAAAATATTTCACCGTGCACGATCATCGATATTTTTTATTTTTGAAAAATCTCAATCATTATTTCAATGAAATAATCTCTGGCACATTTGATATCGATATAACTTGTACTAGGTACTAGTACTTTGAGCCCCATAATTTCTTGCAATATACTTACAATATGCTAATTTATATATTTCTCTGTAATTAAATTATAAATAAGAATGCTAATAGCAGATCGAATACAATTGAATTTACCCGAGTAAAATTAACCCAAGGTCGATAAATCTGTTCTGTTATACGCGCATATCGTCTTTAAAGGATTATATTCAGCAAGTATATAAAGTTGCTTCGCAAACCTTTATTTTATCGATATTAAGTAAGCGCGCGTACTTTGTATATCATAATAATTGATACTAAAACGTTGGTTAGGAAAAATCTTGTTATCCCTTAAAATTTCAAGAAAATCTCTCTATTTTTTATAGAAAATATTATCTAAAAAAAATTACATTTTCAATGGAAAAGATAAGAGACTTTTATAAGATATTTCCCGAATATTTTAATCGCAAAATCTATTAAAATTTCTCAAAAGTATGAGGTCAAGAGACTCTTCGATTGTGAAATAAGAAATGAAAAAATTTTTATACAGCAAAAATTTTTGGCAATACTATACTACGATAGTATCGACATCTCGATGCATAAGGTACATCAAAAATTACAAAGTTAGTGAATAGAGTTTGACAGTTGGCGACGGACGTCGGTGGCACAGAAATTATGACACTCACCCTCGGGACCCACGTCCAATCATAATTTATTCGATTTTATCGGTTATATTAAGCGGTAAAAGGGGTCTCGGAAAGATGGTAGAAAACGGTAAGGGTAGTAGAATAGTGTCGAGTGATGAGGGCTAAAGGGGGAAGGCAGAGACTACCGCGGTATGATTGGACGGTAGGTAGGATCGGAGGTCTTCCGAGAAAAGGCACTCTCAGGAGGCTGTCTTCGAGGGGCGACTCGCGATCGATCAAATGGAAAGTTTAGCGAACCAACTAGGAGCACCGACAGCAGCGAGAAAGCGTTTTCAGGCAGATCTTCTTCTTCCCCGTCTGTCAGATTACTCTGCGGAAAGACAAAGAAAGACTGCGCGTGAATACGGGGCTTACCAAAGTTACGATTTACACGAGGCAGGAGAAAAGATGTTTGGACGGAATTAGCTTGGCTCTAATCGATCTCCATCGTATCAGACGAGACTACGTGACAATATAGCACGATACACTGCGACGATTGTCTCAAGACACTTTTTACGACCAGACTACGCAGACAGTACAAAAAGCATCGTAAAGACGTCTAAAGAATGTAAGGAGACGAGAAGACATCTAATCTTTGAGACTCCTCGACGTCTTTTAGACGTCTTCTGGATTTTCGGAAACATAGTACTTGGACGCATCCATGCATACATATCTTACAGATTTACGGTAAAATCATGACAAAAGAACGCAGTGTACGATCGCGCTAACGCGTTCTCCATACGGGAGGGTGGCTACAGACTTTTAATAATTTTCATCGCGTTGGTCGCGAATGCATTATTTCTCATTGCGGGTACAGCTATCGTTGCGCAAAAAGTTGCTTTAGTTCAGCTTTTTACGGCGGTATAAGCAGGTAGGCGCTAATTATTCGCGTCGGGCAAGTAATTACACGACCTGCTGGTATTTTATCGCGGGATTTATCCGGCGACCGAGACCATCCGTGACGTATTTCATTGATAAAGCTCAAACATTACTCGGGACGATGATTTGAGGATGCTACCGGTAAATGTACTCGCGACGGACTGCTATTAATTTGAATTACACCTGTCTGCGTACGATGCGGATGCGGTAATCGATATTTATACAGATTTCGCGATTAAACCTGCATAATGCATAAGCCGAAAACAAATAAATTGCAATCGCGTGTTCGCGATATTTCATCGTATGTTTCACGAACGGATGCGAGCGTTCTCCCGAATCAATCATCCCGCGGAGTCCGGCCTAATGATAATAATTGATGTAACGCGACGCATTGAGATCTCGCGGTGAAGTAAAGTTTCGAAAGTAGAACGACGTTTATCGATTCATTAGATATGCAATGCAGTATATACTGTACTTTATATTCTACACTAGCACGGTTTATATATTATATTAAGCTGCACACTCTAATCGTACTTATATTATAGCTCAAGGAATACTCCGTTCGCGAAATTTTGCACGTGGAATAATTATCGTCGATTATCGCAAATTATGCGCCAGTACTTATGAATTTAAAGAGGCATAATCGTCATAAGCGACAGTGGACGTTTTCAAAAAATTCCAATTCAATAGAGATAGAATTTCCATTTCGACAAGTTGAACGTGATCTCTTTCGGTCCAATTTTCAACTTGATTCCCGACTAATTGCTTCGAATCGCGTCAACTGTTGTGTGATTTTTCGTAAATGCTTTATCCTAGATCTGACTTAAGGTGAAATTTTTTATTATTCAGTGTCAAATTGGCGCGCGATTCATATTACGTAGACTATAAGTAATTCCTTCTATCAGACATGGCTCGAAGATAAATTATTCTTTTTTTTCCTTATAAAAAGTGTTGAGACAATTGACATGTCTCAAATCGGATCATACGTTGATACGATAAAATGATATAAAATAAAAATATTTTCATACGATCGCGATCGTATTCACAAGATTGCTTTTTATATATATTTAAAAAGTGATAAGGAGTATTTTACTTAAAAGTAAAAGCGCTTCTATAAATCGTATGCCATTTCGCTTAACGCGAGTACTTTATTTATTTTTACAAAAAATATATTATATAAGTGTTTAAATGATATTTTCAAGACATAAATTTTTGCCTACATTTCATGTTTAGATAGAATTATATATAACTGTGTATCACTTTTTGAAAAGATAAATATATCCGGAAAAAAATATTAAACAATCAATTTCAATTTAAATAATTTATTCTCTGTGTATATCTAACAATAAGAAAAATATAAATTATTTCCGTAAAGATTTTCAACACGATATGTACAAACACACTTCATCCTTGAAATAAAGCGTGACAGATCACGTTCTCTGGATACAATATGGTCAGCTTAGCGAATGAAATATATACCCTTATAATATCTCACGTATTAAGCGTTCTAATGGTGAGTGCTTCTTCCATTTATATACACGTACCTTTTCGACATAATGTACAGTAAGCATTAACATTACAAAGGAACGCGCTTCCGAAAATACATAATGATTAATGCGATCTCTAATGATTAATATAATGATAATTCATCTTTATTATTGTGCGACTTATTAGCATTATATAAGTTACAATTTTCAATCGTGTTTTTATAATTTTCCGATACATTTTTTTAAAAATCTATCGAAATTAGCAAACGACATGCGGCGATTTACAGAAACGCGCCGATAACTTTCTTTCGATTAACATCTCGTCAGTGGGTCGCATCGTTTTCTATCGTGCGAATAATTCCCCCGTCTGAAAGTTTGTAGATATAACGTGTGTGACATATATACCGATCATCGTTTATTTCCTTTCTCCTGCGACTTTCATTCAGGAAGACCGGTTTGGATCAACGATCGATTCGTTCTGGGAACGACGATTTGTAACCTGTATTCGGCAGTCGTTGTGATTCGACTTGAGAATCAGCCCGAGGGAATAAACGAAACGAGATACTGCGTGGGATACTTGCGCTTTCTTCGGAAATGTATTCTTTGCGCGGACAGCTATTAATTAATTCACATCCGCAAAAATATATTTGCACGATGAAAGCGTTTTGTCATTTATCAGGCACGTTCCATTTTGCTGTTGAAATTAATACAATAAAATTATCGCACAAATATAAATATACACCAAATTATTATTAGAATTCTTTCTACCGCTTAAATAAATATATTCTCATTTAAAATCTATATTTTCGCGTATACTATTAATTACTTGTGAAAATTTAAAGAGAGAAGACCAAGTTTTTAATTTAATCTATAAAATAAGTTTCTCCTTTTTTTCAATCTGATAAGACGAGAAATTATTCCCTTAAATAGCCGCCAATTCTTGAGAGATTAAGAACTAAATTCTGCTAAAAATTATTACATTCAATACTATTAATTATCATATTTAATTCGATCGTTAAAGCGCATCACCCGTAACTTGTACTTGTCTATAGCTAGATCGCCCATATTTCTACGCCTCGTGATATACGAGCTTATAGTTTCGGACTGTGCACAACAGTTTACGAGTAAATCTGTTACAACGCTTATCGCAGATGCGTATGTAAAGATAACAGAGTGGCGATGCAGCGCCGGTTGTAGTTTAAAGCTCGAGCAAAGTTATCGCGATCTGTATGCGCGCGATGAAAATAATAGAAAGAGAAGTGACGCGTGTGCGATTGGGATTTAATGAACGACAAAAACGGGACAAAAAAAAAAAGAAACATTTCGAACGCGCGAAAAAAATGGAAACGTTCTCGACGCTCTCGTTTAGTTTTATGCGAAATTGCTTTTACGCCTCTTCAAACGTTGCTGTTATAGACGATCGATCCATGGCGCAAATTATGTTACAATCCTTTCTATTCATTTCGATATTCGCATCGTTTCTCTCTCTTTATTTTTCTCGTGTTCTCCGAAACTATTGATAGTTGTATAGTGGAAGGATACAATTTTCACCAATTCCCTTTCTTCTCATTAGGCAAACCTACTTATAGTAGGTTGTCTTATATGCGTTTACGTGAACAGGTTCTCTACTATCATCTTGATCGCGTCAAGATTTATGAATTTGTCCGATTTTGTGTGTTTCATGAATTTAACATTAAGAAAATATTCAGTACTGCGATAATGTTTAAGTAGCGCGTTTTACATCAAAGATTATATGATCCTTATATCAAAATTAAAATTAACTATTATATCATCTGATGTATTATTCGCGTGTTTTTGCTCGCTATTTCCTGACATCATAATCCAAAATGACAAAGTAGATCTTGATCTTGAGAATTCTTAATGGCATGGAACTTACAGTGGCGGGATTGAAATTACTTTCGGAATTGAAATGGATTATACTGGTTGTTTGATTTATATATATGTATATATATATATTTTTTTTTATATTTCGTTCTCCATCCGTTTTACCTTACTTTGAGCGTTGCATGACTTCGCGAGAATACTCGAAATTCTCAGTGTGCTCCCCTAAGACAGTTCGTATTTTATCGTGCGCGACGCGACGGAAAATCCTCCGATGGATTTCATCGATTCTTCGATATATATAATATATCGCACCGCGTGTATATGCAGGGGAAAATATTATATTGCGTTAGCGGCAGAATGCCGACGATAAACGACTGCTTAATCAGCATGTGTCGCGGAACTCGATGGTCCTCCGTATAGGTGTGATCCGAGGATGACGATTCGCGGTTTCGATAATTTTCACTTCATCGACAAAGCGACAATGTTAGAAAAATTCCATTTTTCCATTAACGAAATATTCGTGAACCGCGGCTGTGCTTTACCGTGCACGCCCGGTTTCTCAGTAATCCACGTCAATTTTCGCGAAATCTCTGGGATTAAAGTTACCCAATATTATGGCAGCGCGACGAATTGAACATTTTTTTCTTCCAAATGCCACAAATCGATGTGTACAATTTTTATTAAAATATATATTTAGCTATTTTACGTGTATTACGTGTATTCACTTATTAATGGTCCGAGAGAAATTGCTCTTGAGAAAAATTTTTTCCTCGTATAATTGTCCGAAATAAATATCTCAAAAATTAGCGACAAAGACAAATCGGATGTAATTTACAAGGCATTACCTTTCTTCTTCCTCCTTCCCTTTTCTAAGGACATGTCTCAAACCAAGGTAGCTGTAGTAGACGTGCCGATAACAATTATCAAAATTAGTTGCGGTTTATCGTTTCGTGTGTGATGGATCAAAGGAAATGTACAACATGTGTGATTGCCATATAATCAACTAATACGCTTATTCCGTTGACATTGATCGAGAGAGAGAGAGAGAGAGAGAGAGAGAGAGAGAAGGTAGCGTGGTCGTTACGCGCATGATTACGGTTGACGGCTTATTACTCGATGATTGCTCTGTTAATTTGTGCTTTAACAGTAATCGCATTGTCCGCCGACGATTGCCGGTGTCTTCGACACGACAGGACAATATTATAGATGTCGTATGCGATATTATCGCGTAGGTATTTAGATGTGATATACACGTGTTTAGACACTGCCTGTTAATTATCGCTTCATGTCGATTCGCGTCATCTCGATCACCAAATATTGATTTACGTGAACTTATCGCATCCATTTTCTTCTAATCTTTGAATACAATTTTCTGATATTGCCATATTATCGAAAAACTCCGAGTTTATAACTTCGAATTTATAACTCCAGATTTTAAGAATGCAATATAATACAAAATATAATGTATTGCATATAAAAATGTTCACATAGTTTCATTCAATTTATAAATGTATGTATACACCATAGTCTAAATAAAAACATGGCGAACCCCGTTCTATGTTTTAATAAATAAATATTTTTTGAAGTTAACTCTTATCGATTCCGATCTGTGTACGGTGGGAGCAATTAAATAGCAGCTCTGCGTTTATCAAAATTTGTATTCGTCATATACAAAGATTATTTTCAGAGACGAAAAGATTGAATTTTTGGAAATATTTATTTTTCCTAAAAGGTAAAATCCTATTCAAGCTTTTCCATTATCTCAAAACATCCTATACTTGGTACAAACGCTCGGTTCTAAGACATTTTTTTCCATCATCGATTGGAAAGGGTCCAATACGCGTTCCTAAAGAAGGAATAAGGTATCCATAAATATCAATCTCAGTATTATCGTTTTTCAATGTTACGTAGGACTATGTCTCTCTTGCCGTACATTTTTTTCTTGGGGGAGGGAGACGCGTATATTTTGTACACCCTCCTCTCAGCACGATCCAAAATAAAAGAACAATTTCTTTCCTCGCATAAACGGTGATGTATAAACTTCTACAAAGAAGCAGGACAAGTATTCTTTTCGAGATAGATAAAAGATCTAAAAAAATTCAGCGAAACGGAAAGAATGAATGCATCCAATTCGTGTGATGGAGAAATTTCACAATGTTCCTACTCGTGACAGCATCGTGGCATGCTATTAATTCTTGTATGCGTAGTATCGAAATTAAATAAAATGTGTGTGTGTGTGTGTGTGTGTGTGTATCCATTTACATTAATTAAAAAAATGTATAATTACGGAATACCTCAATTTATTCGTAAATAAATATAAAAGGAAAAATAGAATAAAAATATATTACAGATGTAAAGTATCACTGAAAAAAGAAAGCCACTTCTCGATATTCAATATTAAAATAAAAATATTCTTAAAATAGATCAAAGAATCTATAAACGAATAATGGCCCGCTAAAGATTTAGGCCATTCTATTGTACAATATATAGCAAGTTTTATTAATATTCGTTTACGATAGTCGGCATTGTAAAATCTAATCCCACGTAAGAACGAGGATTAAATCTATTTTCAGCTCGTTCTATTCGCGAATCTGAACAAACAGGACGATTTCTCGGCGACATGATGTTGAATAAACACCTCCCTTGAAGGTAGAACTCTCCCTATTTCGCTTTAATTCAATTGCACGGAGATTGCAGCCGCCGAATACGAAGTTGAATAATGTAAAATCAGAAATACATAATTTCGTTTCGCCCGGAGTAATCTTAATACGTTGACGATGTCAAATGACGTTTTTCGGTCCTTTCTAATAGGAAAAACGGTAAAATCATTAATATCGCATCGGGAAACAAATTATGTGGCATGTCAGAGTCATGAAATGAAAGGTAGAACTCTTCTATTGCGGTGATTAATCGTTCGAAGTATGATAGAAATGCCGAGCGCTGTGTTGCTAAGGGTCGGATTTAAATTTACGATTTCCGTCCTTTCATTTTTCTCGCGTTGAATTGAAATTTTCGTCCCTTACTGCTACATCGGCAACCCTCGCTGCCTCGAAAAGCTTTGAGTTGAAAGACTCGTTCAAAGTTCAGTCGAAAGGCTTTCAAGTTACCCCTTTAAGGCTGACCTTTTGATAATACAATATAAGAAAAAGCTATTCTTTTATTTATTTAATTATCATGTGACACCATCGACAATAGTGTTAAAAAGTATCATAATCTCTCTTTGGATATCAAACGATAGTTGTGAGATTTTCATAAAAATTGAGAAGAAGAAACAAAGATATTCTCTCCACGTTTTACGTATACATGTATATATCATCCTTTTCTCAAAATTACATCCAAAAATATAACAACGATCGACGATCGTAGATGAAAAAGGAGAAAGTCTATTATGGATTAATTTCATACTTTATTTTAAAAAAGAAAAAGTTATTTGTCTCTTCTAGAAACAGACCCGTACGATGATATCTTTTATTATCGGAATATCGGTATGGCCATTCTTGATTCAAAGATCGAAGTTGCATAACCTTAGTAAATAAATAGCAAAGTTCGCTCGTAAATTGCTCAAACTCGAAGAAAGTGCGTAAAATACTGCGACGAGTGTGTTATCGGATGTACGAGATTTACGACGCGTCTCCCTCGGGGTTGATCGACGCTCTTTATTCCTTTTTCGTTGCGGAAACTCGTAGTAGTCGGCAGTTGCATCTGCCGATCGTATCGAAAAGCGTGGTTAACATTGCACTCCGCGTCTCCTTCACGGTATATTTGTCACCCCGCAACAGTTTATTTTATTTTCGCACATCGCTACAAGTGATCCATTGCGCTTGGTAACCTATGGTGAGAACTCGAGTAACACAACGTATACCAGAGAAATCACTGCTATCGCCGTTGTATCCTTGGATGTAAAATATAACTTTAAGAAAATGAGATGAGAATATCTCTATTTCTTATTCTTAATTTTTATCTAGCGAATTTAAATTAAAAATTCTCTGAATTCAGAGTCATCTTTTTCCTAATGATATTCTTAATAAAAACTCACTCATAATGAACGATATTTTCTCTTCCTAAGACCCCATCTATATATCATAAGAAATATCGGAGCTTCTCTTAAAGGCGTAATGATTTATTTAAATATGGTGGATACTAATCTAGTTATTTGAACGGGGCTTACATCAATCAATTTGCATTACGGGCATCATAAAGCGATAACGTTGAGAATTATTGTCCTGGCAATTTCTAGGATGCCTCGTCGGCCTATTATATACCATGTAACACTGTCAGAATCTGAAAGGAGGCTTTGTCGAGCTCACCAATAATATAAGCCTAAACATATTGCTAGATTTGATGATAAAATCACCACACGAGATCAAGGTTTATCATTGCCGATTGTAGTATAATTCGTAACACGAGGCTTTGCTATTCGCCATAATTACTTCCTAATGAATATTCCACTGACGGACAAAACGAGGGAACGCTGCTTCCAAAACGAAGCTGCGGTGCTTTTAGGAGATTTGTGATTAATTATACGGGGCAGCGATTATATATATATATATATATATATATATATATATATATATATATATATATAGACATACACATATATGCTGCAAAAGAAGAGAGCTTCGTTTTAACGACGAAACATGAAATTATTCCTTTTTCCTTCGCTCCTCTTCTCGTCTAAATGCGGCGGTATTTATTCACGTTGTTCTCTCGTTCTTCCCGCTTCCTCTCCAAGCGTTGATCCGTTGTAAAGGAATTTAAAGCGTAATCTATATAGAGCAACTTTATATAGCGCGCACTTTACATAATGCATGTTGCACCGCGAAATTGTTTTTTCTCTAAGCTATAAAGTTATATATTTTTCACGAGATCGAATTAATTCCCCTGCCTCATCCACGATGACGACGGTGGGCTTTTGAACGATCTTAAACTCTCCAGCGTAATGTAATATTTAAATCCCTAATTTAGCGCTAAGTGCAACTGTCGAGTTTTATTTCGTCCTCTACATACTTGCGATATAAAATTTGAATTTTTAAAGCTCGTTCAAATTTTTGCTTTTTACGCTTCCTTCTGCCCAGAAAACTACGTATACAAATTAATATAGTAATACATGCATACTTTATATGTCAAATCATATTCTTTATATAAATCAATATATATTTACGAATGACAGAATTATTTGATATCTGAAGAGACTTTATACAAACTGTTTTGACAAAAATCTTATCTATTTTTCATTTGTATTTATAAATATTTTCACATTATGGCAAAATTTTTAGCGTCAATTAACTATAAGTTGCCTTGATCGCCATTTTTATTGATAATACTGCTATCATGGCATAATCTTAATTCAAGATCTTTGGTGGGCATTCTTTTTATAATAACTACTTCCGCGGAACTTATCAGGAGGCAAGTTTTATAAAAAGTTTTATTGTCATCGTCGTGCATTTGCTCGTTTTTTCGCCGTTTAATAGCGCTCTTCTTCCCATTTACTTTTCTCTCTGAAATCTTTATGATCGTGTTTTCCCTTCCCTAAATTCAGTTACAAATGAGTGTCAACGCGAGTTTATTTCTGTTTTTGATAACAAGTACTTTTGCATGAATCTGTTTCGATTTTAATTCATTGTGTTTCTTAACACTGGTATGATTTTCGGAAAATTGTATGAAATCTTCATGAATGATGATTTTCTTTAAAATGTCGCTAATAAATCTTTGTGCGATTTGTATTATTTATGAATGTTAAGGATGTAAAATTATATAGAGGCGTGTTTTCTATATGTAAAGAATACGCTTTTACGAAGTCTTGTTATCATGTAAAAGTTCTTTCACGTGTAAAATTTTATTAAAAGTATTTAAAAAGCTGATAAACACATTATACAGATTCTTTATTTAAAAGGTAATGCGAATTTTTAATTTTTTTTTTTTTTTTTATGAGAGCGTTGGAAAAATTTAAATAAAATACAAATATAAATAATATATACAATTATTATATTTATTCTGTATCTTTTTCTTTAAAATATAAAAACATTATTTTTCAACACATGTTAATATAATATATTATTATTATTATTTTTTTTTTTTTTAATTTAAAGTTGAACTTTATTTTAATTATATATGTGTTTGTAAATAAAGGAAAAGTTAAGTTTACGTCTTTTAAAGACACAATATTTGGAAGAAATAAAAATATACACTTTTATCACCGTAACTGATATCACTGACATATAAGTTTATTCCGACTATATGGATATATCTTGTTAACCATGTTGTCAAGAGTTCTCGATTTTCTCGTCATTTTTAATTTTTCATACTCTGTGCAATTCCATTTACGACTGAAACGATACTTGGCACGATGATACAGTGAAAAATAAAGCTACTAAAGAATTATTGAGCATCAAATAGACGATTTCTTCTGTAATGGAATGGAAATTGAAATAAACAAATTTTCAAATGGCGAGATCATCTTTCGAAGTAAATGCAATATTCACAGCTTATCTTCTTGTATTCATTGTAAGACTTTCAGATAGAGTTTAGCGGTTATAATATTCATCTGTACAAAAGTTAGAATTGATTTTTGCCGGATTAAGATCATGCGAATTTTTATTGAATTAAAAACCGTAACAAAATTATAAAATCTCACTGTTTTAAATCTAAATAAAAGATTTTCTTTCTAATAATATTTCAATATAATGTTGATTTATTAAGATAAATTTAATGCGCTTTGATGATTTTTTTTCTTTCTAAAAGTCGATTCTCGAGAGTGGGATTCACAGAATCTATTATTAAGACTAAGACAGTGGATTCCTCCATAAGTTGTTTGTCTTATCTCGCGCGTGTTAATTCAGAGTTCGCTAAATTCTCGTCCATCGATAATCATATTTGTTGGCCTCGTTGCCGAGCCGGAATCAATTTCCACGAGTTCTTGTCGACGAGTTTGCGCATCGCCATCGACAGGCCACTCGCTGATATCTCTCATCATCCCGCACTGATTCTATGGGGCTATAATAGGCAGAATCATTTCGCGCCCGATAGAAAATTCAATCAACGCTTCTCAATGCGGGTCTGACAAAGGGATGGTAACGCTTTGGTTTCTTTTCAAAGTACGTGTACGTGTATATATATTTTTCAATATTTCTGTGAAATACGTTATTATCACTCCGATATAGTAATATAGGACGGAAGAAGAAGAAAGCTACTATTTCTTTCATGTGTCGATTTAAAAAATTAAAAGCAACTGTTAATTGCATTCGATAAATATCCGAGAAAGATTATCCTTGATAAAAAATTTAATTAATTAACTCTCTTTTGAACTTTAAACTCTAGTCACGATTAAAACGACAAATTAAATTATCGAAATAATTGCAAAAGTTATAACTCCGATACATAGTAATAAAACACATAAACAGATATGCCGACATGCATGATAATGAATCGCAATCATGATTCGCGTTTTCTTTTAGGTTGCAAAACTTATATGTATTATTACTTATATAACATTTGCTATGCAGTTGATTTATTAAGATAATATCTTCGCGATGTGATTTATCTGCGACACTGTAGAAAAACTGAAATTTGATTTTGTATGTATCTATCTGTATCTCGTGTGCGCGCGAGAGATTCTTGCGGCTTTAAATGCAAAATTGAAATTTTCCATGATGTTCGTCATGCTCAGATACGCGCGAACGATTATTGTGTTGTGGTGGCGTGGGTGCGAATATACGACCGCATAATTCAAGCATCTCGTTACACATACTGCCAATGTATTATCCGATACGCGAATTGATTTTCAATATCTAGTGAAGCCATGGCTAAAGGTAAATCCATACGCGCCGGAATTATGAAACTTAATATATTGGCTGCCATCGCATTGTGCAATGTGTATGTACATTATATTCTCTCTCTCTCTCTCTCTCTCTCTCTCTCTCTCTCTCTCTATATATATATATATATATATATATAACAGTTTCTATATATTTTCTATTTTCTGTGCTATCGTATTTCCATGAATAGTAGTTTATACTGAGACCATTTTCATTTTAAAAGAATAGCCGTGATTTCCGCAGAAATGTGGAAGTTAACATAATAGAAATCGTATTTCTCCTTGAATTCTTTGAATATCTTTTATAACGCAACAATAAAAAACACATGCCTTAGAGCGAATTATTTCTATAAACTTTCAAAAATGTCGATAAGATTCATCTTGAAATAATATTGAAAAATAAAATTATATACTTGACAGAGGTGTACATCGAATGTACAATTGTAATGGAATCAATGATGAAATATTTCACCGAAATGTCCGGATGAAAGACGATTGTCTATTGACGATTTCAATCATCTTCTGTGGCTACCCAGGGCAGAATAGAAATTGTTTTCATTATACATATATGCGCAGAAATATGTATTTTTGTTTTCAGAAAAATGTTATCGGAAAAGACAAAAGCGTAGTCATAAAAAATACATGATAAGTCACGATCAGCTGATAAAATAATGCAGCAGACTTGTCAATTAGATTCTCTTTCTTCAAATAATTTATCTTTACAATTAAATTTGATCCCGCTTGTACAATTAAATTTTCAGATTCGTCTACGACAGTAGTCGTTCTTCTTCTTCCATCTCCTTTTTTTGCCACTAATAGCGCGATAATTTCTAATTACCCATTTAATTACATCGTTCCGCATTAAAAGCAAAGATTGCAAAAAAAAAAAACAACAATATAACTCTGGTGATAGATAAGCTGAACGTCTAAGGAATTGTATTGGAGAAAATAATAAAGCGTCTTGTTACGTATGCTATAAATAATGAAGAACATTGGAAAGAACAATTTTATGTGACGTATTTCCTTTTCGATCCGATCTCGAGAGACATTGTGTATTAAACATCCACAGTTAAATCGCTTTAAAAGTTCTGTAAATTTTTTCTGTACGTGTTTTATATTCCTCTCCATAGTCGGCGATCAATCGTCAATTGTTTATAATTAAAACATTAGTTATCTATATAGCAACGATATTTATTTCCTGGATGATTACGAGTAGAGTTAAATAAAACTTTCGAAGGAAAAAAGATAGAGAGAGAAAGAGAGAAAAAAGACAAAATCGGTTGAATGATGCTATTTGAAGTCCTTAAAGCCTTGCCCATCAAATGTGTAATCCTTTGAAAGTTCCTTTTCGTTTCATTTTCAACGATGCGGCACAATTCGTCATTAAAAGTGTATACCAATCAATAATTTTATTGGGAGAGCGACTCGAGAACGAAAAAAACCGCATGAACATTCATAAAGCTGCCTTATTTATTTTAATCAGCACTTCTTTCGATATATAGAAGATAATACGTGAACGAAATATTATATTATCCACTTACACTATAAGAAACATAATAATCAAAAATATTTATTAAATATTAAATATAATATTAAAATTATATAACAATATTAAATAATATAGTATATAATAAATAATATATAATAATATATCTTTAAAAATATAGATAACACAAATCTCTATATTTTAAATATGTATACTTGCAAATGATAAAAACATATAAATAAAATTAATGAGAAAATTACAAAATAATATTTCATTTAATCGATACGAAAAACATTTTTTACGCTGGAGATTCACGGAATAAAAAAAAAAGTCAATATTCCATTTTTCCGCGTAACTGTGCTTCTTTCTTCGCAACCGTCATTTGAATGGAACGATATAATTTATTAAATTGGTGGTTATAGAAATAATCGCACTATTAGCGGAAAGAAAAGAAAGGATGAAAAAAGGACGATTGCAATCGCAGATGAATTTGAAAATTTAATTGTAATGCGCCGGGTAACGGGTTCTGTGAAATAAGTGAAAAACATCAATGTCTGGTCAGACAGCGGGAACGAAATCGTCGGTGCTCGCGATAAAAAGATCCTTAATGTGAAAGAAACTCTCTCTTTTCTCAGTCTGAATATATATTATAACTGTATTATCGATTTAGCATGACATGGATTCGATAATTGGAAAAGTGAGAAAAAGTTGAGAAAAAAAGATAAAGAAAATCATTATACGTCACGTTAATGAAGATAAAATTGGCAAAGTCTCTGAATCATGATAGCATAGAGCCTATCAAGAAAGATTTTGATTGAATTTATTACGTTATTATCTAGCTATTGCGATAAATTATCTAAATAAACATCTGTTTCTCTTAAAGATAAAAGGAGAAATCATCTAGAATTCGTGCTTAGCATTGATGATAAAGATAGGGTGAAGCTTGGAAATTTGCGACTTATTTTTGACGCGAATTCGGCAACATCCAATTAATATAAGTGAGTGAGAGATCTATTTACGATTGAATTATAGTAATACACAAACATAAATATATATACGCCTTTCTTATCTCTAAGAATCTCATTTCGACAGATTAAATTGATCGGAGAGTTCGTTTTCCTCTTATTAGAACAATTAATTTTTTATTAATTTAATGCATATAGATACGTGTAATAAACGTGACATATTACGATTTGTTTGATATTATAATTAAACATTTGTGGAGAGAGATATCAGGCTGCGCTGACATTCGAATATTAATTTGAAGCGATCGCGCGGCGGACGCTTTAATTAAAATCAACACCACAGTGTATACATGGCAAATTGTCTCATATGTCCTTACCATGCGACGCGATTCTTATTATGATGGTTTCGGACAATTATATTCCCAAGGCGAATCTCTTTTCTCTCGATGATTAATCGAACGATTCAGTCCTTGCGTTAAGCTCAAACTTCAATCTAATATCATTTACCATTTGATACCGCGCGATGAAAAGACTAAGCGAAAAAGAAGACTGTTGTCGTTTGTTTTTTTTCGAGATGAGTTAATGGTGTCTGTCAAATGTTTTCAATAAATATGTAAAAATCTTTGACTTTATATTTTATCTTGTCAATAATATATACACTAATAAATATTCGCTTGTAGTAAAAAAGACATAATTATAGAATATCGATGATTTGCTTTATACCTTTTGTAATATATTTCATAGCCAATGTTTTTTTTAGATTTTCAATGTCAGAATCTCTTACTTGCAATATAGCATCATGTGGCAAAAAAAATCTCGCCGGAAAAGAAAATTGGATTGTGAATACTTTGCATGATATGTAATCCTCTCCACTTGCCATTCTAGATAGAAACGTGTAGGGCAGATGGAATCTTTTATCGCTATATCTAATGTAGTTGCATCGAGTTTCTATCAAAATTCCATGCATACCGTTCTGAGATACATTCGAATTAGGCTCGATAAATCTGATACGAAATATACATTGTACGATCGTGCTTTCCAAATTTCCACACACGATTTTGAGTTTCTTGCTGCTACTTCAAAGTTTATTACTTCGCACAAACTGAAATTGCGTTAGAGAGTAAAGATTTATTGAAAAGCGTGTGCTTTTCGCGTTGCAGACAAATTCAAGACCATACATATATTCGAATTTGTATATATTATATTTAAGTTTTTGTTTTTTGTTTGGAAAAATCTCTTTCATATTTTTTTTTGTTTTATAAGAGGATAAAAAAATATAATATAGAGATTATATAAGATTAATATTCATTATAAGTAAAATCATAATAGAATATTTAAAAAAATATTTTGGAGGTGTTTTAAAATTCAAATAATTTTTGAAATTTTATTTTATAAATTTGTCAGTACATTTAAAAATACAAAAATATTGTGTTGAATATAATGAAATATGACAAGGATGGAAAATGTATGAACAAATATTAATTTTAATCAGCTTAGATACGATTTTTGCATTAAACTCATACTGATACCGACAGATTTTCGGATTTTCTACTCACATGATAATATAAGTAATAAATGTAACTATTGTAAAAATAAATTTAAAGGTAGTTTTGAAATTCCGTGTATTTTTTCATCATATCCGATGAATTTAAGACTTTATTACTTCGCGATGACTCTCTGAATATTTGGAAATGCGATAGAATGATATAACATCGTATCTCCATTGCGTATCTCCAATCAATGTATGTGAAGATCCGTTTGCATTTAAAAGATAGCACTACGTATCAAGTATCGCGAATATTTACGCTCTCAATGAATAGTTTACCGCGAAAAAGTAATGAAAAACTGCAGCTAGTTCGCCAAATTCGCTATTGAATTTTTTCTCATTGAAATTCTCTCTCATATATTTTAATTTTTCTCTGATTTCATTTTTATCATCTTTAATTATATCAGAGATTTTCAGTGTCGCATATTGAAAGCTCGCGACGAACACAAAATGTGAAAAAAAAAAAAAAAACTTTACTCCGAACTCTAAAAACTCTATCGCTAAAACAATAAAATCGGGAAGTTTTGGCGTACCTTTCATAACGACCGGAAAATCAGCTTCCAACTAATTATCATCCGTCTATTTATTTCCGCCAACTATTTTTTTTTCCGAGCAGTAATCATTGGAACGACATCTTGGCCTCATGAGAAATTGAATTCGTCGCAGCATCTTTTTTTCGCACATTTATCTTGCGGGTGGCTTTACTTTTGGTCTCAAAGTCAAATCCTTCCTTTCTTTTTCGATGAAAGATGCGATGAGTAACCAATGACGTACATTATTTGTGAGAACGTGATAGAAATTTTCCAAGTACTCGATTTGAGTCTCTCAATTTTCGAGCAACCTATTTTATCGCTCTTAATTTCCGTCGTGTATTCTCGTCGAGAGACGTTTGTGTTAACGTAGACTAGATATATATTATTAATCGATTAAAAGATATTATCGGCTAGCTCAATTTTTCTGGTTCCTTTTAAAAAACATATGTCTTTACTTTCTCATCCTTCTGCTTTTCAGGTACAAAATTAAATACTGGTTGTATTTAAAAGAAATTGTGTTTAAAATTTAAAGGAGAAAATAGATAATTTTTTAAAATAAAATAAATAGACACAAAGAATAGTCATTTTTACTAGTAATTGGTCATTTATTGACACATCACTTTATTTGCTCGCGAATAAAAGTTGTAACACGACGAAAATACGTTTTAATGCAAATGAAAATATATGTAAAATAAATTATAATTAATATACATTAAAATGTCATATTAATCAATCTCTGCAGAAAAGCGTTATATTACTACACTCGCATAATTACTGACAATAAACACAATATACACAGAAGCATTATACATATTTACTTATAATAAAGTTATAATTCTAGGCTTTTTTATTTAGTTGTTCTTATTACTAGTGGTTTTATATTTCTACTAACATTATATAATTTCATATGACGAGATTGGAAATCGAACCCGAGCCAAAAGATAATCGTTCTATCATTTTAAAAGTCGACACCTACGGATATAAATATAGTTAAATACGAATAATAATAATAATAATAATAATAATAATAATAATAATAATATATATATATACATAATGCTGCAAATTATGATTATTATAACGTGAATTATTTTATTGCAAATAATAATCTAACTCAAGCATATATGTATAATAACTTTCGCTAATAAAGCCCGATCTACAATGAGTCGCGTTAGTCGTTAGTTAGTTGTAAGCAAATTGACCAACCACAATCTATTATTCCAAGAATATTCTAGGAATAATCGACTGTGGTTGGTCAATTTGTTTGCGACTAACGACTAACGACTAACGACTCATTGTAGACCGGGCATAATAGTTTTTCTCCCGTTTCATTAATCGACGAAGGACATTACGTTGCTATTGTACCAACGACATCAAAGCATGTAATTCCATTTCGTCCTTAACACAGCAGTATGTACGATACGTTAATAATGTACAAAGTGCAAATGTTCCCACACAATTTGTTCGATCTACTACATCCATCTTATCTCTTAAATAATTGCACACAAATTCCGTTTTCTGAATACATATGCTCTTTAATAATAAACGAGAGTTATCGCGTACACAAAGATCAAATTATCGTTCTAACAGCGCTCTACAGGGACGTGCATTATTTTTGCAAAGAGCGAGTCTTTTGCGAGAAAGTTATCAGAAACTTTCCGTTTACTTTCCCGTCTGACGAATTTTTAATGACCGCTACAAGTTATAAAGTTTTTTATGGTTTAGCAGCGATAGTGTAGCCCAGAGCGAAAGATCATTCTTGATTCCAAACATAAATTACATATGTGATTTTGTTTTCAACTTCTACTTTTAAAACTATCGTTACAGGAAAAAGCAACTGCCGAGTTTATCTTAATTAGTTATCGATAAAGGATTTACGAAGAGGATTTCAAAAGAATGAATATTTAATATCTTCTCTAGCAGCTCTAACATATGAACAAATATAATTCATTTAATCGTAATCGCGACGACGGTCTAGATTATATTAGTATAAGATTGATATAATTATTTGCTCCTATCACTTTTCAGATAAATAATTTATGACAAGAAGAAAATTTAGCCGAATCTGGGCTCAAGCTACAAAAATTAGAAACACTTGTATAAAAGAAGCATGTAAAAAATATAAAAAAGTTTAATTGATGATATATCTTACGAGATATTTAGATTTAATCCTTCGTCAATGATAAGTATAGTATCCGCAGCAATAGGAATTCGATTGGGGAATTTAGAGGGATTTGGAAATGGAATGGCGCA
Source organism: Polyergus mexicanus (assembly GCF_030449975.1). Classification (NCBI taxonomy): domain Eukaryota; kingdom Metazoa; phylum Arthropoda; class Insecta; order Hymenoptera; family Formicidae; genus Polyergus; species Polyergus mexicanus. The sequence continues at coordinate 12,039,632 of NW_027223327.1, read as the reverse complement.
TGTTTGCGCTAATTAGGCCATTTACGTGCTCATTTGTTGCAGAGTATAGTGGCACGTATCGTAACATCACACAAGAGCGATTGGCCACGACCGCGAACTACGTTGGCAGCTGAGGGCTGAGGTCGGCTTTCCTAACAGGTTGACCTCTTATCCACGAGAATCTAATTACATAACGCTGCCGACTTCGTTGTCATCGTTGACGGCGGCTAAAGAGTGGCCAAAGTAGGCCGGAAAGAAAGCTTTCGTGTCCTAGAAAAGCGATGACGTGCAGGTGAAAGAGAACGGTCGTCCTTTTTTAAAAGCTTCGACTATTTATCTACGGGCGAACTATTGGCAAGCGTTTTCGTTCAACATCATTCGGAAATAAAGGTCAACATTTTTTTTTTTTTTTTTTTGGAAAGGATTTCTTCACTCGTATTTCGTTCAAATTGAATGCAAATAATAACTTGATTTTTTTTTCTTTTAAAAAATTACGCGTATTACATGTGCGTTCTATAAGATGCGCAACTTTCATGGCTTGACATAAATTTGAAGCGATTTTCATCGTGAACGGAAAGCTGCGTTCGCTACTGCGCGGCTTCGAATGCCGGGAATAATATTACTAGGCTTTCCAAGTCGTACAATAACCATTTAATAGTTTTCATTGGTAAAAGTTTCGTAATTTAATTGTAAAAAAATAGCTAACAAATTGTCAATACACTTTTAGAATACATATTATCATTCGTAATATTTTATCGTCTCTTTCGAACGTATCGGTGAACGTGTTTTATACGATTATACGAAAATACATCGTGAGAGAATGCGTGTCGTAATGCTGGAGAAGAGAAAAAATCTCGCGTCTCTTTACATTGAGGCTAAAAATATTTTAAATAAATTAACAGCGCGCTCGCAGAGAGCGGATGGAGGTCGAGCTGCATTGGTCGATATGCTAACGTCTCCTTGCAGGCGTTGCACCTGAGGTCATACACCAGCCAGCGAGTTAACCCGGTGCCATGTGCGGCGTTTTGTTTCGCGGTGGCCGGGGGTAGTTCACCCCCCCTAGAGCGTCGTGTTTCGGTGCACGCTCTAGCTTTTTATAGCGCTAAGGTTAGTGGGCGGAAACATGAATCACTCCTTTATTTCATGGTGTTTCTCCTACGAGAAAGGCGGGAGTGTACAACAGCGGAGCTTCGGAATTTATTTCATTCCGCTCGGACGATCAGACCGTTGTAAAATAGCAACGCCATCCGAAAGGGCAATATCGAGGGCGACATCGATTCGTCCAGTTTGATCAAATAATATTAACACGGTCAGTAGTTTTTATTTTTACGCGTAATATCGATGATACGTGACACGCGTGTCTGCGTGTCTGTGAAAAAGAATGCGTTTTCACAGCGCCAATCAACTGCATTTTATCGTTACGTTTTAACATCAGGTTTATCGACCACTATCTGTGTATTATTTTACGAATCAATCAATCTGTAGTGACAGCATGAAATGTGATAAAAGCAAATTGAAAAGATAGATCAGTTAGAGTATATTGCATGGAAATATCTTGTGCTTTTTCTTCATTAAAATAAGAGGAAAGAGAAAGAAAGGAAAAAAAAAGTAAAGATTTTATTTTTGTCAAAGAAAATTGAAATTTCTATTAGCTTTTATTTAAAAAAATATACTATTTAGCAGCATAAAAGATTACTGAAACAACGAAATTATTGAAAGGCAACTAGCTTCTTCAATCGATTTTATTTATGAACACAAACGGTAATTAAATTAATTTCTGTTTTGTTTTAGATTAACATAATAAACAAATAGTAAATAGTATTATATTATCTAATAATTTTGACAGCTGCAAAAGTAAGAAAAAAATATTAGTTGAACATAGGTCGCACATACATAATAATTTCTAAGTTATAAAAGATCAAAGAAAATGGTCGATTTTACTTTTTTTTTTTTTTTTTTTTTTGTTATAATTCTTTTAAGCAAGTTCTTCCTAGATCGATAAATAGGATGAGGTGAACTCATTCCACGGCTACCATAATCTTTTGATTTAAACCATTAGACTTTTATTTTTGGCGCTGACTTGTGTGTTACACAAATTAATAATGTTTACGATTTATAAAAGAAAAGAGATAGAAAATTATATATTGAGACACGCAAGGTGGATACTTTTCGAGCATTTCTTTTGATCTTTCATAATTCAGAAACTACAGTGGATACGAGGATTTATGTTTAAATAACATTCTTTATTCGTTTTAGTTTGCGTATATATAAATTCATCCCTTGAGTTATATCCCGCATATGTCCTTCGCGTATTTATATAATCGAGATATTTCATCGTAGCAAACTCGTTTCGCAACGCGGGTGAGACTTTATGCGACAGATTCGCCCTGTCTCGAGGTGCAGGTTTGCATTCGCCTTCCGTTGTGTGTTTGCATAATCATAATGTAAACTTTACACTCGGAACTTACGTCCTTATAAAGTCGGGAACTTCGGCAACTGATGCGAAGAAGAGAATTGTCCCCAGACGATCGCTCACTCGTAAATACGATTATAAAGCGTGCGCGTGGTCGACGAGAAGAACACGAGAGCTAACAAATTGCAAATTTCTCTGCATTTTACAATTTGTATTTCACCGCGAGGGGAGGATTAAAGTTCCTAAGTTATATGCACGGTCTTTATTACCTCGAGGCGAGTTTTCATCCATATGGAGACGTGCGGTAAGCATGCGTAGTCTATTGATTAATTCGCAGCTGTACGTACGTGCAAATGCAGTTTGCAAATGCAGTATAACGCGAGCGTATAATATCGTCCGAGAAGTCGGGACTTTGCGTGAATTTATAAATGTAACACGCTAAATAATTGCGATCATTAAATTGTTCAAATTTTTTTCTCAAGATAGATAATAATCGAAATTTGTAAAATAATAAAAAGTATTTGTCTTCCGTATTCCCTTTTCTAAATAAATTGGTATCAAATACCATGCGCGCGTATTTTTCTATTAGAAGTCGGCCGAGTAATTTTCAGTACAATAATATCCAAGAACTTTGTTATTCCGCAATCGTAAGAAAAAAAAAATGTACTAACGGCTTATTTGCATTTTTTACGCTTCACACGTATGTACCGTTGTTTATTTCCTGTTGTCCATTACCTCTGTACACTGAGTACCAGAGATATTGATGAAATACCGCCCATTATTTGCACATATATACTAGATAAAATTTTCATTAGCGAACAAAGCGCGAGGGCAGCGCGTGTACGCGAGTCTATATTTGCAAAACTAGTATGTGCTAAGAGCAAAGCACAGGATGGGTCTCGCAAAATTGTTGCAAAATTGACAATTCAAATTGTAACGCTGATTAAATTTTGTCGTGCAACGATAGACATTTTCAAAAGACAAATTACGTCAAACAAATAAACGACTGGGATTGTATTGTAGTTTTAACGACGCGGAGAGCTTTCGGCACGCCGTAAATGCGGCGTTGAGGCTTGTTAATTCAGTTCACCGAACGGAGTTAAAGTGGCAAACTCTGGCCTTCGATGATACGAGAGAGAGCAGCTAATCTCGGCAGAAGCATAATTATAACTGTTCAGCGACGTGCTCCACTAGGCAGAGCAGAGCTCATTAATATTCCACCCGGGGGTAAGTATGTATAAGTAAGCGTAGGTAGAGGTAAGTAGATAATATATGCGTTATACAAACTGACAGTTAATTGTTAAGCTCCGCCACTCGTGCCGATTCTCTCGTTGATGCCGCATAATTTTGCGTATATATTTTTTTGTTCGAGTTTTTAATTTAAGGAAACTTCGGGGCTCGTATCGATTTGATATTCGACAAACGAAGAGCGACGGGGTCAAATAAATATCAAAAATAAAATGTTTCCGTGACTCATCATAACACGTTTCATTCGTTCGTATTTAATTAGAGGTTTTAATTAATTTTAATAAATATTCGACAAATGGAGAGTGTTATAAATTCATATTCGAGCTACATGACAAACATTTAATACATATAAAAAAAAAATATATATATATATATCTATATATTTTATATACGTGTACATGTATTGTGTGCATGCGTATGTGTGTGCTCTAGATAGAGTGAACTCGATCAAAGTACTTCAACATTAAATTAATTTATCTAATCTATTTTATAATCTATTTTAAAGCTAGATATGCAATACGTACTATACTTCCATACTATCAATCTCCGTTATTAGATTAAAAAGTTTTTGTTAGTTTCATTTAACATTAATAGTTGTTAAATACGCTCGTACTGACGTTGCTAAAACATTACAAGTGCTCTTTATAATCCGGTATTCAACGTTTATCGTTGCCGAAGATATACGCATCGCGATGAGTTTACAAGGATGATTAATATGTTAGCATGGAGCGTGTAGTCCCAGTTAATTTCGAGTTAATATTGTGTCATGCTGAATAAATAGAATTGCAAGACCGAACGCTGCAGTTTCAAAGGAGTTTACGTAGACAAATCGTGTCTTTCTATTTCAATGTCATACTAACAGATAACTAATGTAAACATCGATATTAACTGTGCGATATTGTAATTCAATTAAATAAAACAAACTAGTCTCTATCGTTTTATTATCAATTTAATGAAAAGAGAAATTCACAAATTATTGTAATTAGATATCTTATACGCGCGCATCATGTATAATATTCTCTCGATTTATTTGTTAATATTTAATTTAATTTAAATCGAAATTTTGTCTAATTAATTCTTATGGATATTTACGCATCATATAAATCATTAATTTATATTTTACGATATCCGTTCGTTTATATTTTTATTTTCTTTCGCCTAATACCTAATGATACAATTGCTCCGAGATTTCTATAAACATTTGCCTTGCGATTCACGGAGAATCTACCCGATATATTCGCGATCGTAAAACAGCATGGTAGACTCGAAGGAACTCGTTATTCCTATATATATGCATATTTCGCATCGCAATCGTTGCCCTGTAATCTTTTGCCTCTGTGCGGACGCATATTGCGAATTCAGGCTTGTCATCCTCGCGTGCCGCGTATGCTGCAACTCAAATTCCTGTAATACGTTTTCGGATAAAGCAAAATTATCGATCCCTATTAGTTATACGCAAAAGAAAATCAAATATCTTTTTCTTAAGCGAGAAATTTACACGAAACTTGAGAATATTAGAGTACTTTGTACGAATTTCTACCGGAATCTATTTTTAATAAAAACTTATTTTACTTTATCTTTATTTATTTATGAAGATATATCGGCGAATTATTGATGGAATATATCGGAAAAGAGTTACCTATCCGCGAATAACTCGGATAACATAAAGATGAGAAAATTTTTATGTGTACGTAATTCAAGTAATGTGATTGTACAGCGATAAACTCTTTGTATGACGTAGACAGATACGTAGTAAAAATGTGCAATAACAATACTCGCCAATTGCAAGATAAAGCTCAAAGATCGAATATTAGCGACAAATGTAAAAGAATTTCCATGTAAACAGACGCCAGTTTTCCGAAAAAAAAAATTGTTAAATGATAATAGCAATAGACTCAGGATAAAAACAATCAAGTAGGAAACTGGTAGATAAGAGAGCCAAGGCACGAATATTATTGTTAAATTTTATTAACTAAAGTGCGTTAAAAATGTAATCTAATCTTTGTATACTTATATCCATGCTGGACCAAAAAACGATCCGAAACGTACATTTTTAACGCACATTAATTAATAAAATTTAACAATAATAAATTCGCGCACCGATAACCGCGCCTTGACTCTTATCTCTCAGTTTTCCACTTGAAAAATTGTTAATTACAATACAATGAAAATTCTCTTGGAAAATTTCTACCTCTGCTTCTAAAAGCCGATAAAACTTGTTATTTGTATCAAGAAAATGGCAATGCGCAAACGAACTTTAAGTTATTCCGTGTAACACTCTACCAAGTTAGTTTCCAAGTTACTTCTCGAGAATTAAAGATTTCTAAACTTCTAAAGATTTAATATGTAAGTAATAATATTACACTAGCAAATCTAAAATGCACGACTACTGATATAAAACGATAGCGGGCTCTTAAAAGTTCTATCAAGAGTTTGATCGACGATAATATTGTTTATTAACCGAGAATATCTCGAGAGACTTGGGGAGACTTTGTTCGGCGCGGCACGCGGAGTGCAACCCATTTTCTCATAATATCCATCTAAATTCTCCTATTGATCCGGCGGATTCGCTATACCGAAAATAAATGGTCCGCCGACACTAGAATAACAAAGTTATCAATTAATTATTCGCGCGAAGATCTCACGCGCGTCCGGATACGAGTTTATTGCCCTCGGCGCTAAATCGAGCACGCGGAACATTCTCGAATGTTAATGAGACGTACTTACGATGAAGCGACATCGCTTGCATAATTCAATATTCGCTTGTGAAATGAAAGTTCACAACCCAAAACGTTTCAGAACTACTTTGCGTTCCGTCTTTCGCGTTTTGCACGACCGACCTCGCTTTTCAAATTTCCTTACTTTGTATAAGCGCGCGGAATTTAACGATCTTACTGAAATTTTCACCGGCAGAGAGAAAAGGCGTCATAGAATTTCGAGTTCAAAAGAATAAAACGAGACGCTCGTAAAACGCTTCTTTCCTTCGGTAATAAATCCTTCAGTATGAACTTGCCTCATAATTCAAAGTACATAATTTCCAAGAGCTTGTCTATGAAGGATCGCGGAAGAACGGATTATGAGAGTATTAAAAGTATAATATTGTTTGATTATAATCTTGGCAAAACGCGGAAAAAAATTATATCACGAGGGACGGAAATTTCTTTTATAATGAAGATAGTTTCGAATTTCTGAATAACATATCCGTTGTTAATAAATAAAAATTTGTGTATGAGTTCATAAAAAATGATATAATATAGTAAAATACTCTACAAAAATAGCAATAATATTACGAGAAAGAGTCCTCTCTTTCCCCATCGAAAGGAATATTGACGGAAGCTCTTCTTTCCATTCCATTTTGTTAAGTTTGATTACGCAAATATTGTACTTATCCACGATTTAAGAGATGATATACGAGATATTTGAATTCAAAATTCTAACTCCATCTCCATTCGAGAGAAGTTATGAATTTAAATCTATAAAAAATCAAAATTTTTATTTCCGAAAATTCTATTTATCATTTTATTATTTTATCATCCTTGAATCACGATTTTTTTATAAGGTAATCTTGATCACGAAACGCTTATCGCATAAATCGCACAAACGCGGTAACAAGATATACTATTCGTTGCCGAGAAGAACCGCGATATTAGTTTACGACTACGATCGCTCGAAAGTATCTTTCCCTTAATCTTCAACTTTGGGTTCGATAATGCTTATCTACAATTCAGTGGATATATATTCCTCCGATCTAAATAAAAAAATTCGCACTCTTATACAAAATAATTTAAGAATGGGATGAATTTCTAAGACTGTGAGATACGCTGGATTCGAGTATTACTAATTCGATTTTATACCCGATAAAAGAAACGTCGGATGATAATTTGAGTATTGCTGGGAACATCGAAATTGCGTTCGAATATTAAGTATAGCTCAACAATAAATCATACGACGTGGGCTAAAATTTTGTTCGCTAAATACGTTATCCTAAAAACATCGAGAAATGTAAAACGGAGAGACGAGGGGAATATTAGCGAAAGGGGAACGACTAATATCACGTAGGAAGATCGAAACTAATGACGACTTCGTAGTCTTCGAACTTTACCGTATTACAAACTCGGCTACTTCATCAGGGAGAAACTTCGCGTCCTGTTCTTGTCACGAATGCATTAAGGAATCACGATCGCTCGCATAGTCACAGCCGTCTTGAAAATTTTTCATTTCAGCCGAAAATTGCGTCACTTTTATAAAATAATCGTGACTTGTAAATTACGTATATGCACAAAATCACAGAGATTTATAATTTGATAAATCTGCATCTCCAAAGAAACATAAATGTCTCGCATGTTTTTAATTCTTCATTGCAAACAGCTACGTACATGTTTATTTTTTCTCTCGAAGAAAAATCGAATATCGCTTACGCGGCCGATGTACATATTTATCGCACATCGATGTTTTCGAAGCTTAAATTATTTTTAGCTATATGAATAAGCATCTATCTCAGTCGCGCGATCGTGAAAAACAGAAACGCAGCGAGCGAAATGCATATTTCAATATCGAAAATATTCTATCGCCAAATATTTACCGGAAATTGTAAACCCGACGGGGTCTAACAAACCGAGAAGTGCCAAGTCAACAGCCGACTGTTCTTGGGAAGTGCATTCGCAATTTATTTGCGTCTCTTTTTGACAAATTCAATTACATCTCATCCGTTTGTAGGTGGGTGCATGTGACTGATTTTGTGTCCGCGATATATATACCCTTATTTATCCGCGATGCGTCTCTTTTTACCAACTCAATTACATCAGATTATTCAAACTTTTTTATGTCAGATTATTGTAAGTGCCTTAAAAATCGTGGCGACCGTTACGAGGACCACCCTGTATATATATGCAAATATTATATATTTACGTGAGCTAGTATTTAAATTTGATTTTCTATCCAATTTTTTTATATTATACAGTAGTCAATATTGATAAATTTTCATTTTGGTTACAACTTTGTCTTTAACGTTAATGGAGATGTAATAATAAAAAAATTTAGAGAGTAAATGAAAGAAGGAAAGAGAGAGACAGAGAAGGGTCTAATAAAATATCCGTGCTATTTGAGCAATATTTGTTGGCGTAAAATACAGTTGTACAAAACATGACAATATTTACATACAATACATTTGTCACGATCGTAGCATCGCGGAAAATTTGCCAAAATTACGAACGTTGTCGTTCGTTGTTTTTTCAGTGTAAAAACAGCGTAAAAAGAACTTTACCAAGTTCCACACTTTCACCGGCGAGTATCTCATTTTGCACGATCCACTAGTTGCTCGCATTTCGCACGATTCTATTAGGCTAATATCGCTCGTATATCGCGTTATCGAAAACACCGAGAGCTCAAAGACGAATGAAGATACGAGATGACGTGATCGACGAACTCTCGATCGAGCGAGGGAAACTCGGCGTGATATTTTTGCAGATGCTGCATCTCGCATTCGTCGCGCTTCTCCTCCATTCCAAAAATGCATCTATTGTCTTCTTTTTTTGTCGTGGTACATGCGCGAAAATCGTGAGTTCCCAGATACGAGGAATGTACGCGGCAATCTGCACGCTAGATTAATATTGTATATCGCCCAATGCTAGCCATTGATCGACGCTTAGGTCGCGGGACACGGCCTATGCGCTCGGCTAGATAAAGCTACATGCATTATGCATGCATACTGGATGCACATACAGATCCCGAGAGACGATAACGATACGCTTAAATTGCGCAAAATTTCAAACGAGAGCGTACGCGTGGCGAGGCTGAGACTGGAATGTTCTCGGACTGCTTTGACATACAAAACTAGTCGACGAGAGCTTTATGACAATCCTTTTTATATAAAGCAACGACACTTTGTTTTTCTTAAATAGAGAAATCGTTGCGCTGTGTATTAGGTTGGCGCAAAAGTTTCGTTGCTCTATTTAATTTTAAGTAAAGTCAGTCTGTTTCTTTTTTTTTAATGATCTTTTTACAATGAGAAACATGTCGTAAATTAAGATACAATTTTAATATATATAATAATACCATAATTTTTTTTTTTTTTTTAAGGAAGCCATTATGCTTCGAACCTTTTCCGTCGAGTGCGACTTATGTATTTCATACAAGCTCCCAAGCTCTCGTCTTAGTTTCAGTTTCCAATATTTTTCGCCCGTGTATACTCTTGCCATTCAGGTAATCAATATACCGATAAACTGTCAACTTGAAGAAAAATGCGGGCCAATTTTATGTTGCCGTTGCATTGCATTATTTTTACATACGTGACAATTTTTTTAAGATATTAATATCTCTCTCCTTTGCAAATATAAATAAGTTTAAAAAATAAATAAGAAGAAATAATACAAAAATTTAAAAAAAATGAAATTTTCTATTAAAATTATTTATATTTGCAAAGAAGAGAGATATTAATATCTTTAAAAAAATTGTCATTTATATAAAAATTCGATGAAAATGGTGTATTGGAGAGACAACATAAAATTTAGAACAATATCCCTCGACGCGGAGTTAAAAGACGCAGCCAATGATTAATCGCGCAGGTCCCGACTTCATAATGACGCGATTACCATGCAAATTTCAGGAACAACCTTCTCTCTCTCTCTCTCTCTCTCTTTCTGATAGTTTAATCACAAAATACGCCACACATAATTATATATGCGCACCGTATTGGAGCAACAATAAACGTTCTCGTTCACGGACGATCTGACTGGATTGCATCCAGTTCCAGATTGCGATCGGTCAGATTTCATTGACAGCCGAGTTGGAAATTTCGATGCCGAAAACCGGCATGTTTGAATGCCAAGGACATGAGGCGATCCTGCGATTGGTGATTAGTACTTGTTTGTTCGACAAACGATGGACCAGAGGTATCGCCGATAGTGATTTGATTTGATGCATATCGATACGATAATGTCTGGCTCATTCAACGATCTGCAAAGCATTAATTGTGAGCACTTAAGTACCGAGTTATTCGTTTATTGGAAAATACTAATTATTAACTATTGAGAAAATTAAAACAAGATTAACGTAAATTATCTTCTTATCAAGTTTATGGAAAGATGTACAATTTCCTTCGTGTCGTATGCGTGTTTTTGTTATAGATTAGAAAAAGAATTATTATCGCGAAATTTAAAAGAAATTATTTTTGAGATAAAGACTATTTTTTTGATTAAAGACTTTATTCGCGCACGAATGTAAAATAGTATGCGAAAAAGCGTTAAAATAGGAATATGCGTCATATATATTGTATATTATATATAAATTAATATTTCTTTCTTGAATATCGCGATCAAAAATTATAGAATAGTAATCCGCGATTCTTATGTAATGTCCATCTTATAATCTGTATAATTTGATTTTAAAAACATAGAAATATACAACTGTTTTTACTTTATTCCGTTTCTATTTTTCGTTTGATATATTGTTTCTTTAATTTTTTTTTTTAAACACGATGTGAAAGAAATTTTTACGTAATAAACCATACTGCAGAATTTTGTGTGCGAGCGTGGCAACTAGATATGATTGATAGACATTTCGGTTAAAATAATACTGTAGGATCTGGAGCGTATTTTCATATTCACTACAACGAAATATGAAATTGCGAGGTCGATTAATTTTGCAACGAGGAAGAAAATACACCAAAGATAAATCTTAAAAAAGACGACTAATCAAGTAAAAGTAATATTATTTTAATTTACAGCGAGAGCATTTATGTACAACAGTATTGTATATATCTCTCATATTTCTATTGTAATAAAAATATACAAATGCGTACATACGTTCTCTTATTGTTGATAGAAATTATAGGTGCTATAATACACTATTTTAAAATTACTTTGATTTATTTTGTTGAAGATAAAGTCATTATATAATGCATATATTTTCATTTATTTAATTGTAAGATTATACGTGGGCTATTTTGTAATGAGTTTACATTGCGCAAAATTATCGCGATATATTGTGATGTAATAATTTTCTTCTAAGAAAAAAAAAATGACGTGAACGTCCGAATCATCAAAGAATTTATGTGCGTGTTTCTCGCGCATATACGCGGTAACTGTGTAGTTTGTTAGCCATTTACCAGCTCGCATCACGAATATGATGCGTTGGCTGTCCAATTTTTAACGTGCACCATTGCCGTGTTCTATTCACGTATTATCGCAATCTAGAGTAACGGGTAATCGGTTGTACGCGAAGATATGCATAGATTTCTCTACAAACGTAGATCACTGACTATGCTAGCCGGGCGCATGATTAATACGCGTTAGCGATTCATCATAGCGATGTTAATTTCTGTGGCAGGTAAATGTAGTTCATGTTTCCACATCACGCAGCTTGAATATGGCCACTGTTAGATTTAACAACAATTTCATACGTTAATATAGAGAGTTGCCTTATCGTCTCGACTATTTATAATTCAATTTTCGTGATATGTTATAGTTATATTTATTCTAAAATTATATTCCAATAAATTCTTCCAAAATTATATTCCGACAAATTGATTATTATATGTATGTGATAAAGTTCAATTAACCTTTGTAATCGCTATTTTATTCTCAATATTCAAACTGATTATATTAATAAGTCTCAAAATTGTGCAATAAATATTGATTAAAATATTAAAATGCACGAGAGAAAAAGAAGGAGAGAATCAAATTAAATTCTAAATCCATTTAGCACATTATTATCATGAGATCTATTAAACAATAGTACAAATATGTTGTATTCATTAATTATTAATCGCAACCGTGTCCCGAATGGAAACTGCAAGTCGATACATTAACACGCGCTGCTTAATCACATAGAAATTGTTTTGTTATGCGTATGTACGCGTTCATTACGCCTATAATTCATTTGTGTTTTTTCGTAATAAAATTTCATAGTCATTGAAAATCAATCTTGTATCAAGCGTAATGAAATTTGTTTCCTCTCAGATTTTGTATAAAAGACGTGTCGTTAAATGTCATCATATAACAGCGAGTTACATTGCAAATTTTTTCTTGAGCGGCATCTTTTGCTTTTTACGAGCGTCGAGGGCAATATCGAGCGCCCGAAGCTTGAATTTATGAAGATACTTCTATGTTATCGTGACAACGAAGCGACGTAATGTTCTTACGCGCTTTATTATATGGCATCTATTGTCCCGTAATTACGTCGATTCTCTATGCGCATCGAGCTGCTCTTCTGCACGCGGCATTCAGTATTTTGCGTTAGACATGCTCGCCAAGTCATATTATACTGTCCGTAATTGCGCTGCTTTTATATAAAAATAACAGAAATGATCACTTTGAATTATCCTATGTAAAAAAAAAAAAAAAAATGCATTCTTACGAACGAACAGCTAGAGCCAGCGTCTCTCTCTCTCTCTCTCTCTCTCTCATATTTAAGTAATGTATTTAAATTTTAAGAAAGAGAAGATAAAAATATGTATTCTCATATAAAAAGATATTTTTCGAGAGTAGATAAAATCTATGTAATTTGTATCTATTGTTCATAATTTTTTATAATTTTATAACCTTTATAATTTTTGTAACCTTTTAAATATAATTTTAGTTTAAAGATTCATAATTTATTAGAAAAGAAAAAGATATATATATATATATGTTTCCCGTAATTATATGAATTTCATTGATTTCTCGAAATATCGATATGTTGTGAAATTTTAATTAACGGATGAAAATCGCGAATCCAATAAACATGATGTTAAGATTGCTGATCCTGGATCCATATTTTTTAATTAAAGATGGATAGAACATGAAAGTTTTACGGGTATAACATAGCTCTGCCGAGCTTATGCCGAGGCATCATCTCGAGATGAATTTACTTATAAAAAAAAAAAAAAAAAAAGTTTCCTTAGATACTCCGACTTAACACTTATCCTCTCTCGTGGAAAGCAACGTGGAATGAAATATCATGTGCCGTATCGTCCTCCCATGTTACGTATAAAATTCAAGAGATTTGAGTGAGAGTTTTCTAACAATAAGTAAATTTAGTTAAGAGCTTTATATATCGATTAAATGGATCTTTTAAATGTTATACTTACATGTTTTTCTTTAATGCAAAATACAAATCATTTTCATAGTTTCAACTGTTCAATAAATGTTCAGAATAAAGAATTTGAATATTTTAGTGAAAACATAATAAAAAATATATACAAAAGTAATTTTTAATTAAATAATCTTACACAACTTATTTTAGTTTAACAACCTTATATATTTTATAATGGAAATATTTCCAATATTATCAGGATACAAAGTGAAAGCGAACTAAAATAGTTGACAAAATAGAACAATACAGTCGATGCAGCGGCATTGGCAAAATCATGCTGCCATTTGTTTTCGGATTATGATGATTTCATTTCAGTTTACGTTATTATGTGGAATAGAACGCGATTTCGCATTTCAGAGGAATATTGTGCGCGGACAAAACACCACGTTACTGTGTATAATTAATATCGTGTAATAATAATCATGTATAATTAATATCATGTATGATGTCTCATAATCTTGCAAATTGTTGAACAATATAGCTCTATGGCTATAATAACTATGGCAAAAAATTGCTTTTGTTTTATTATTTCTCGCACTTTTCGAGTCTCTGGAAATAATTAGAATCGCCAATTGTTCCACTGTATATTAAAACATTTAAAAAAATAAGCTCTTTTATTTCTGTTCTGATTTCTGTTGCACGCTAAATAAAAAAAATAAATTATATAAAATTATTAATAAAATTAGTATTATTGTTATTTAATGTTTAAATCTATTTTTATCGCAACAGTTCGATTAAGCATGAATAAGTTTATTCAAATAAATCGTTTATTCGAATAAATCTACAAATTAAACTTAAAGATAATTATTCGCAAACTGCAATATTTCAAAATATGCTTAGATTCTATAGACTATTTGACGATTATTATTACACAACTACGATTATTATTACAATTAGCTATTATTAACGCGCATATTTAATTAATTGCTGCGATTAATGACTCGTACCGAAACGACGAATATTTATCAAAACATGATGATCGTTCGATTTACATATATATACATTTTAAGCATTAATCAAAACGACAGAAAACAGAAATTATAAATTATCGTTTCATTATAATCGGCGCAGACGATAATATTTTCTTTAATAATACTTAGGTGTCAATATAAATCTAAAATTTCGGTTATTGATAAAATATCGCGACGAGTCAATTCCAGTCGAAAAGTAAATGACTTTAATTAGATTTAAGTAGACACAATCATCGTTGATTTTTCTTTAATGTTTATCAACCGCATGTTATAAAAATCAGCATTTATACATTGTTATAATTTGCCAAAATGCGTGCCTCGCGAGATTTATTCAGTTGTAATCGTTCAATTGTGATTAATGTGTATAACTTAAGCATATCTTCAAATATTGCAACTTGCGAATAATTGTAAATATTTATCTTTAATTTTAATTTATAATTTATTCACTTATGTTACAATGTGCGAGATGAAATGTCTAAGATGGAAAAATATAATATTTGTTATATATCTATAGCAATAGAGATAGTATTATCACAATAAATAATGCGTGATTTTAGTTACAAGATTTTCGAGTGTCGAGCGGATCGTAACTTCAGATGAATGCATTGTTTCCGTTGCATTATGATAAAATCTGCGATGCGATTATAATCGGAAGTACCGTGGAAAGTGTCACGCGATCATAATTAATTGCGTTTTCGCGAGTGAGTGCCACAAAGAAGCAGCAAAGGATGAATAAAAGAAGAGAAGACAGCTTGGAACGCATTGGGCAACGACGGAGCAACTATGAATATAATTTATTCTTTATGTATTATTTATTATCTACGAATTTAATTGTTTATTCTCGTAGCAATTTATCGCGCGAGATATTTTCATTTTGTATCATTGTATATATATATATATAATATGTATGTATATAAAATATTTTTTAATTTAATAAGCGGTCTGCTTATTTTCACTAAAGATTTAACTATAAAATCGCATATCGCCGAGTAACATTCAACGACATTCAACACAACTGATATCTCAGTCAGTAGGATCAATGATCATCAAATGTTAAAAATAATGGAGAAATGGCGACGGTAAGCAATATCAGTTTTAATCGTGTTTTAGCCAAGGGCTTGTTTTCGGTCAAATCGACCATGTCTAAAAAGAAAAGGATCGATAACAGCACGTTTCTCGATAGAAAACCAGAACGAAGAGAAGGAGAGAGGCAAGTGAAAAATAAGAAATAAGATTCGGCAGTGATGTGATAGAAAATAGAGAAAAGAAAAATGCGAGAGAAGGGACATATGGTCCACGAGTCACAGATGGGCGAAAGAATTTTCCGCGAATTTCTTCCGTTGGAAATTGAATTGAATGCAGGATAGATATTTTGTGAATTGTGGAAAAGTCGCTTTTTAATCTCTATCATTCGGATATTGACGCTCAAAGAATTATTATGACGAATTGTGGACGGCCTTTGAATCCCGTTTATAAAGTTATTTATCACGACTGTAAATTAATTCTGCAAAAATTATCGAAAACTTTTGAATGTATTTTGAGATAAATTTGCAATTTAATATATTGTATATATTATTATATTATAATAATTAATAATTAATATTTAAGTATTATATAATAATTGTATTATATTAGATAATACATTCTAATATCTAATGCATTAACTTAATTTAATAATCTGGTTAATCTTCATTTGATAAATGGATTGATAAGTAAAAATATTTTATTCTCTCGATAAAAAAATTTATTATCTAATTATATTATTAAAAGTATAATTATGTTATTATTATAGGCATATAAGAGATACATAATATTAATGTCTTCGTAGAAGAAACTGCAAGAAATTGTATAATTTGCAGATTATGTTATTAATTATGTAGTGAAAATTGTTGACATAATCCGCCAATGATACATTGCTACTTGTTTAAATGCAGGTAATTATATTGCAAGCAAGAGGCTCTATATAGGATAATTATCGGTATAGTGATAATTGATATAGTTTACTGGCGGTGCAGTGTCAAAGGGGAGCAAAGTGCCCTTTACAATCCCTTGCATGACAAGTGTGTGTACCGATATAATATATTACGTCACGGCGCGTTAAGTTAATTCGTTGTGTAGGGAGCTCTACAGATTTAACAGATTTATGCTCGATTGCGTTAAATCTCTTTCGTAACAGCAGCATCAATTACACTTTACAATAATTGAACATCTGTATAAAGAATGTGTCAATTAATCAGAGATTCATTCATTGTTCGATCGCATATAATCGAGCCTAAAATTCTTGATGAATCATTTTTTAATAACGCAAATTTCAGAAGCAAGCAGTTTTTGCGTATTCAAAATAAAATAAAATTGTACACATTTATATTTGAAAAAAAGCATTCTCTCTTGATATTTCACTATAATCTTAAATGAAGATATTTGAACGAATAAAGTTGCGCGTGTAAAAAAAATCATGTTAATAAATCATGCTTAATCCCTTAATTAAAATGCCAAGGCCAACATTTATTAATCAATTCGATGGATGGCAACTTTCCTAATATCTAAATATATTTCAAGCTGGGTACATTCGCTAAAATTATACGAACGTAAAATCTAACAGCACGCACCCTCTTTCCGCAGATAAGTATATATTTTCGACAATAAAAATTATTTATCTCATATTTTTCAGGAATACGGAACTCTTATTCAAATATTTCCTAGAAATTATTAATCAAAATTCTCCAATTTCCGCGACTTGCGCCAAGCGATCCAGTTCCTCGTGCAAGATTGAGTAAAACAGATATCTCAAATAGTAGATAACAAATATTTGATAAAACGATTGAAAAAAATATATATCTTTACATTAAAAAAGAATAAATATATTGTATAAAATCATGTTCACACACGCGGGAAAAAGATTAATTTAACTACGATATCTGAGCAAGTGTAATAGACAGTACATATATGTATAATTATTACGCATTCAAAGAATGCTCGTTAATTAAACGCGTAAAGACAGAAGTAGAAATGCTATTATTAAATTATTTCGTAAATATCTCGTAAACTTGTGTTATATCTTACATGTGTTTTAATTGTGCTAGATATGTGAAACTAAATGAAGTATTGTATAATAAATTTCATACTTATGAAAGTGTGTTTTCCGTGTTCAAATCGTCTCAGGGGCGTCATGTGGAAATATTTCATTTTCCATGGTATTTGGCATTTTCCAGGGTAGTGTGGTTTATTGCAGGCTATCGCTACTACAACGGAACTCTTTATTGTTGATGCTCCTTTGGAAGTTGCATGACTAGCATACCGGTAGAATTTCATTCGTGAAATAGAAAATTACATACGATCATTCGTAAAAAAAAAAAATAGTAGCGCGCTTATGAAATACATAAGACGACTTTATCGATCTTTGTTTTACATTGAATAAAATATAAATACTGATCGCTCTTACATAGACTATTAAATTATTGCTCGTTAAAATATATTCATGCGTTAGTTATTTTTCTCCGAAATTTTTGCAGAAAATTCGCAATAAAACATTTCAAAATATTTTATTATTCAATTTTGTTTTCTACTCTCTTATATATGTATATATATATATATATATATATATATATTTTTTTTTTTCATTACAAAAAAACACACATACACTTCTTCTTTTTTTCATATTATTACATTTTGTTAAAAATATTGTATCCGATTATACACTCGGGCAAATCAGAGAGAAATATAATTTATATGTAATATACTATTATCATTATTAAACTTTAATAAGTGATAAACACTTTAATACAGTAATAATTAACAACAATAATCGTCGAACAAATTTATAACATCCGATATTTGCAATAATCAGCAGAGGCTATTAGTTATTCGTGAAACACCATTACAAGATGAAAATTAGTTTTTTGTAATATATATTATTGCGTGATTAAATAATAATTAAAATTTAATTATAAATTCTTACGGCTTACACAAAATGTCATTTATTTGATCGCGGCGAAGCAATTAATCAAAATGTCAAAAATATGCGCGTGTGTCAAAGTTAAAAGCGCAAGTGAAAGAAATCAAAAATATCTGCGGCAGATGATTTCAAAAGTACATGTCTCTACATATCATTCCATTAAAGAGTAAAAACTTTCTAAAAATGATATTATTTATTTGAAAGTTTGCTAAATGTTGCAAGTGTCCAAAAATAATTTTTTGAAAAAAAAAAAAAAAAAAACATGTCGCTTTAATACGCGTAATAATCGATTGTAATAGATTTTATAAGAGCGCTCCGCAGAATTAAAGTTTTCGTAAGTTGCCGTTTTATATGCAACAATCTAATATTATCATGTGCATGATAAATACAAACAATATCAGCCGCATGCTTTATCAATTAGCGATGTGTCGTTAGCTGAAATTTTCCCGTGTTACGATTACAACGAAGATGGAAAATCCGCGAGTTGTTTCGATGCAACGCGCGCGAATTCGTCGTGATTACCGGAAATTCATGGCATATCCGACGAATCTGCAGAAATATTGTGTGCGTCGGTGATGTAAATAATGTAAAACAAGCGCAATGCGCATAACCGACGACGCAATAAAACGATATGAATATGTATATATCTTTCGTAAATTGCCAAAAGGATGGAAAACAATTAAATTTGCCAATATGAATCGCTCGAAGATACGTTTGCCATCAGTTCTCTAACACGTTATTATTCATGTTTATAAATAAAAACAAACAGAGAGAAAGAGAGATTGTGTGGAAACGAATTAACATCTCCAAAAGCGGTATTTAATTTGCAAGAATGGAGATAAGAGAGCCGTTTAATAATAAATTTTTGCGAATAATTGTCTCTTTAGTTAGAAATCCATTTATTATAGAAAGATTTGAGATTGCAAATTAATGATGTACACTCGTGCAAATAACGAGATAATGAAATTAGATTTTGAGGCTACAAAATTTTCGATAATGTGTAAAATATATAATATAAACATATACTGACATATAATGTAAATTTCACATTAAAGTCTCCATTAACACCGGGGTCGCACGATGGAAACATTAATATCAGCCAATAAAGCACGCCCGATAAAGTAATTTCAAAATGCAAGCTGACATATATAAAATTTACAAATACGTAGAAATGAAACATAATGCGTACCATGAAAGCATAAAATGCACTGTTATTTTTCCTTGATGAAAAAAAAATTACTTTTTTATTACCACATTATTATTTATTCTCTCAACTATTCGCTCCTTACAATATATAATATTATTATAATCCTATCTCGAACATCCGTGTGGAACATTTACCTTCTGTACAACATGGGTGACTCATTCAACTTTGGTATATTTGTATTGCCAATTGTTTCTTTAATGTAATCTATTTTATCGGACAATCTCTTTTTGAAATTCCATTGTATAACATTTACCTTTTCACAACATGGGTGACTCTTGTTCTTGTAATTGCACCGAAGATGATCCAAAAGAGATAAGATGCAAACTGTTTTCTTTAATATTTACTAGAGAATCGCAAAGAAGAAATTCATCGATCATATCAAAGATACAGCGAAAGATACGAAGGGAATATTAAAATTCAGTACAATTTAAGAATTAAGACATCGAATTATCATCGATCGCTTCCTTAATAAAGTAAAACCTCGATAGTTGCAAATAAATTTACTCTTATTTTAAGTGAAGTCTTTCTTTTTCGATTACTTAACAGAAACAATGGGGAAAAATTCATAGTTTCCTTTCAATCGTGTTAAATATTCTTCATAATTAAATTAGCCAAGGAAACATAGAAAGACTTTTCTAAATCTTTTATTACGTCTAATCAAAGATGACATCAATTTATTAAGCGGTAAAGAATTAGAAAATTGAGATTACGGCGTTCGGATTAATGTTAATTGTTATAAATAAATCTGAATAATTGTGACAAGATATATAATGAAAGAAAATACAAGGACAAAAATATATTAAATATATATTACGTCACAACATAAAATCCATCTTTCACAAATCATCTATTAAATAAATTATCGAATAAGCAATATTATATCGGCATTTTTTTTAAGTAAAGTATTATATAAAAATTGTAAAAGCGTTTTTCAAGATGTAAAAATAGAAATAAAGGGAAAAATTTCTGTAAAAAAATTGTAAAAGTGTTTTTCGAAATATAAAAATAGAAATAAAAGGAAAAATTTTTATATTCTATTTTTAAAAATTACACAGACAGATTGATGGACGATAACAGATTCACGAGGCAGCGATTATTCGCAAAATAATGATCGAATACGGTTCTAATAATATCGGAGCTCATTCTCGTTAAACTGCAGAGCAAGCTCTCGACATTGTCGCGAGTCGTTACGACTCGTTCTTGCGCGACATCGTCGAGATCTCTCTCTCTCTACAAAGCCGGGCATGAGAGAAAACGGGCGTCGCGATGAATTTGCATAAATTGTCACGGACGCGATTAATCGCCCGTTACCCGAGCGCTGTCGCGAATAACATTGCGATAACAGTCACGCGCGCTCATAAATCCGAAAATCCCCGGGACAATTTAATGCGTTGACATTGTCACTCGAGAAAAATCCGACGTGATTTCCCGTTGTAGGATCGCGTATTCGCGCGCACGACATCGTGAAATTGCCATGTATTAGCCGTATTAGCCGTCGATCAGAGGTGTTCTCGGGCAGAGAGATGTACAGGAAATGGGTGCCTTCCCATCCTTTCCTTGGCGTTTAATGTGATTTTACTTCAGTTCGATTGTGCGGAAGCCGCTAGAAGAGGCTTCATTAAAAACAAAAAAGACATTGCTTTTGATTAAGAAAAATAAATTAAATAAACAAAAGAATTGATGAAGGAAGAAAGATTTTAAGCTTTTTAATACGCAAGCACACAATGTATGTATCAATATTAAAAAATATATTACAGATAAAAAAACGAAAGCCACTCTAGCATCTCGCTATAGATCGCCATTGAATTTATTAATGTGTGACTTTGCACTCTTAGTTTTCTGCCGTTTCAATCCCGTTTATTCAACATGAGATTTATAAAAGAGACAATCGCTTTTGTGCGTTAATTATTCTCATATATCGCGAATTAAAAGCAAAAACAATATGCAAAAGACTAAAATATTTTTGGTACACACACAGTCGTCATTGTTAACGATAATAGTATTAGACTATCCGTTTACTTGAGTTTTCATTACATCTCTTACATAAAATTTGAAAAATTAGATAATGCTAATCAATCGATTATTTTTTATCCTTTATCTTACCCTTAGTGTTTATCTTCATTTAACTTTAAATAAATAATACGTTGCGAACAGGACGTATATGCGAGAGAAGCAAGTTGGATGTGTAATATCTAAGCACCAACGCATCGTAATTAAATCCCGGACACGTAATCTAAATTAACTCGCCTCCGCCTTAGCTACTTTAGGTTCCGCGCAAGCTTTTTTC
Organism: Polyergus mexicanus; assembly: GCF_030449975.1. Classification (NCBI taxonomy): domain Eukaryota; kingdom Metazoa; phylum Arthropoda; class Insecta; order Hymenoptera; family Formicidae; genus Polyergus; species Polyergus mexicanus. The sequence continues at coordinate 12,017,501 of NW_027223327.1, read as the reverse complement.
CCCCGCGGTGATGCAATTACTCTTTTTCTTCGTTCACTGAAATTAATTTTTCGCACGCTCGCACACACGAACCGAGTACTTCTCGTCGGAGGCGGTATACCGTATACAGCCTAGAGGTGCTGGATAAATAATCGCGTTCTCCGTCTCGTCAACTTTCCACGAGCTTGCCGCGAGCGGTAAAAAAACGCGAACAATGCCAGGTGTTCCTCGCAGAGGATAATGGAAAATTAAATTAAAAAGACACCGGTTATGTTCTCCGAATGGAGGATTTCTGTCTATTCTTCTAACTCTTACACACGGCCCTTTTTTCCCCTCATAGGCGGTAAAAGACATCTTTCGAACTCGCGCAACATTGTAATTTTACTTTGTCACGATACATCTATATCATGTCGGTGATAAGATATAGCATTGCTATTCATTATTAGTCATACGATTAATGAATTTATACATGAGTTTATTATTATGTTTTGATTATTAAATTTATCATTTTTTCGTTAAATTATTATATTAATATCTTAAACAAAATTGCTATCCTAATATAATTTTATTATTCCATTTTTCTCTTTTTTTTTTTTTGGACATTTGTTTAGTCACCTCGCAAATCGAATATCGGGATACGCTCCTCTTATCATAGAATAGAGCCGGTTATCGGAGATTACGCCAATATCGTGCGTTTCATCCAATGTTATGATCGCGCTTCATAGTTAGCCAATCACCGACACTTATCTTTATTCATGTTTGCTTTGGCCCTCATCGCATCAGCGGGGCTGTTGATATAACGGTGGTAGTTTGCGCGTGTGAAGTCGTTTCGAGAGTTCTCGCGGTCCCAGTTCTATTTCGAATCAAGGATAGGAGAGAGATTTGCTTCCCTAATAATGGAATTTCAAATGTCAATAAAATATTCGTGGCGGATAGTGTTCTTTATAGAATCCGTTCGAGAGATCTTCGTGTCAATATTCGCATGTATAAATCGCGTCGCGAGATTATCAAGTAAAAGTCTGGACAACCCGCTAGGTTTTTTTTTTCCCCCCAAATGATAATAATATAAAACATTTTTTATTCTAAAAATAATTCTTATCACAAATTTGGTCTCCAAATTAATATGACAGTACTATGGTTGCTCTCGCTGATTTGAATTATAACTTTTGCGTTGCTCTCATGAATTTATAGAATCACAGTATACAGTAAAGTCAATCAATCAAACGCTGGTTAGCTCCTGACTAGAGTATCTCTCTCGAATACAACGGACGCATAAAATGCAATATCAACAGGCACTAACGAGAGATTAAAAAACGTCGATACTAAATGGATGAATCAAAACGGCAAAAATCGAGTAAACCAAAGTACATTCGCGAAAATACGCGGGCTCTTGAATTGATAGAGAGTGGCAGTTTTATCATGAATGGTTCATCGATGTAAACAATATATCAGAGAGCAATTGTGTTTGTTTTATTCTATTTTCTTTTAATATGTTTTATATTTGAATTTGTCGTAAAATATGTCCAAAGGACAATTAAGAATGTATTTTTAGTGTCTTTTAAACTTTTAGACAATTTCAATGATTTCCAATTAAAATCCATAATAAGCAATTTAAATTTTTATATATAAATATTTAGATTTATTATTTAGATATAAACATTTTTGTATATTAGCATCATGATTGACTTACTGGCTTTTACGTGTCGCATGCGATGTTTACCTCAGTGTTTATAAACCGCGTTCTGAATGTCCTCGTTCAATTTCCATATATATATTTCATAATAGAAGGTCTCACCGGCAATCAGTCAGTTATCGTCAACCGGCGATTGCGGATCTTTGCGATTTGGTGATTATTTTGGAGTTACAAAATATCGTGCTGAAAATGTCAGCGTATTACTCCAATGAAGAAATGGCAGATATGCTTTGAGAAACATGGTGTATTCTTTGCCGATAAATGACTTATTGTTAGAAGAATTACGTGACCGTTTCCAGCGTGCTTGTCAAATAATTCGACAGAGACATAGAATTTTCGAGAGAGTTCGCGATTCTGTAAGTAGATGCCAAGCGTGTATAAAAATGTAAGGAGGACATGTGAAACACCTTTTGTAAATATCGAGGTAAAGATTTAGACGGATTGTCTTCTTCTTACGTCGCATACGACTCGTAGAAATCAGTAAATCAATCATGATGCTAACATACAAAAATATCTCAGAAACGTTGAGCTTTCGACTTATATTTACGAAGGTTTTTTTTTCAGTATGGGGTATGTCCTATCTACCATATAAATATTGAATAGTTTCTTTTAAACACTCTGTGTATATATATTGTACATTCGGCGTTATAAGAATTTATCATATCGCGCGGCTCGCAAAAAGTGCGCGCGATATCGCCGAAGTGAATCAATTTGTTGAATCCGAGAATTCGATTCATCGTGCGCGAATAATAAGCAATCGCGCTATCGAATCGTGTGCATTTTTTGCGAGCCGCGCGATATGATAAATTCCTGTAACACCGAATATATAATATATCTCACGTAATCCAATTATTACTAGCGATCTTGCGTCATAGATGGATATACGTCGACAATATCAGACACGTGAGGAGTTTTTGAATACGACATCAAAGTAGAAATTAGAAAACTTTTGCCGCGTATTCATGAAATTCAAATGTTATCTTGCGTGTCTCGCGATATCCTCTGAGAGCGAAATTTCGCGTTGTCAAAGAATACAAAGTCGCAACAAATTGTACTTGGTGAGAGATTTCCACAGTTTCAAGCAAATGCAATAACACGAGTGCTTGAAGTTTTCTTTTCACGCATAAATGTTTAGTACGCTCGATCGCAATATTCGATAATAATTAACACTCGTTATATTATTAATAAGTAATATTATTGAATAAAAGACTTAATATATTTTGCATATTGCTAAAATTGCAAAAAATAATAAACAACAATAATAAAATTCAATAATAAAATTCTTTACAATTGACAATGTGTTGTTCATACGCTCCTTAATAATTTTGACATTGTTAGTTGTTGAAAATGATCATTTCATTAAAAAAGAATAATTCTTATTTTCGTTTAGCTTCGGGAGTTGATGATAATCTTGCAGAAATGTATTATGTAAGACATATATCTTTAATATAGCTTTAATTATAAAAGATGGATACGCGAAGTATAAGATGCGAAGATATTTCTTAGCTCCGACGAAAATTTTTTTGAACGGTCTTTCGAATGAAATCATAAAATGAGTGCTGCAAGAGATCGACGTAACACGCCGTAGACGTCCGTAGCTTCGCAAAATTATCGCTCGCTTTTCTCCTTCCACGGTGTGCGGAACTTTTCATCACCATCGCGGAAAGTGACGAAACTTCGTAATACAAGCGGTAAAATGGGGCGTGAAATCTCGCCACAAAGATAAGGAATTGTTTCGCCGTTGAATCTGTCAAATCTAAATACAAACTTACTATTGCACTACAGAAGATTCTTTGCTATTTATATATAGTTTTATCGATATTCCTTGTTTTTATCAAACACAAATTAATGATTATAATTTAATATCTTACAAAAGAGATAAATCATTTAAATAAATGGAAATTTTTCATACTTGCATCGTGGGAAAATTTTTAATACATCTATATATATATATAAAGAATTAATTATTAATCACAATGTCTCATAAATAAAATATCGTGTCTCTCTGCAGCAATTATTAATCTTTTATCTTTTAGTCATTATTTTCGCAATATCATTTTCGTTATGTACTTTTGTGACATAACGAACGCACACGTAAAATAACGAGTATAAATAACGTAACAAAATTTGATTTTTGCCCAACATTTGTCAGAAGCAAATCAAATATTTATGCTTAAAATTTCAATATTCGTTTCGCATTTACTGGAAATCATGAAAATCTCCAAGTGGATAAAACTGAAGTGAATTTTCTACGATAAAACAGAATATCGTATACATATGTATATAGTACAAATATTAAAACGATTATAATGCAATAAAAGTAAGGACTTAAAAGTAAGAACTTTTGCTGTGTATCGTTGTATAGAACAACATATTCGAGATAAAAAACTAACAAATAGGAAAAAGTATATAAAAGGCGCTAATGGACTTGCAGTTAAGTTGTATCGGCAAAAAGTTTTCCTGCCGGAGAAGATCTTTCTTCAGCGACTCAGCAAAAATATTGCGGAAAGAGGTCATAAGATAAAATAACTGCACATAATGGTAAAATGGTGTCAAATTTGACTATGTGTCTCTTTTAGTGTTGCATAATAAATATTTTCGCAGTGCTATCTTCACTTAAAAATGAGCACGATTTCGACAAAAAAGCAAGCAATTTCGCGACTATATAATAAATACGATATAAAATAATAACAATTCCAGTACTATCCTAGGAAATTTGCAAAAATTAAAAAATATGCAACGGCACGATTCTTTGTGATAATATATCGCAATTAGTTTTGAGATGGTTTTTGCTTCAACGATCATGAAATTCCACATGTAAAGTCTATTGTACATATCTGTCAAAAGAGCGATATCCTCGATATTTTTCTACAAAAGTCTGTTTCACTTTTCGCATTTGCACCGATCAAACATTCATACAGGCAGTTGCACTTCAGAGAAAGTGGAGCGCGAAAAAATCACAGCGCAGCGAAAGAAAATTGCAGGCACTAATACGTTACGAAGATTTGAGGATTCGATAAGAAACTATTCAATATTTATCGATTGTTTTCACAATACATTTAGGGGAATCTATATTTATCGTCTTAATCGCATATAAAATTCATAAAATATTATTCTAATGTGTCTAAAAAAAAAAACGAGAAGTCACATATCAAAGTTTTTTATATACTGATATAAGATCGAGAGTGTTGAATTTTTGAATAAAGCGACAAGTGAATGTGCAAAAGCGAATTGAAATTTGAAAGTATTCATGAATTAAAATTAAGATATAACATGAAAATATTCGAGAATTCCATGTGAGAGCGAATGCACTTTCACATGCGATGTCAAACGGAATTTCTTAAATTTGCGATTCCATCGTAAATAGCAATTCGTCATACGAGCTTAACTCCATGTGGCTAATTAATCGAGTAAACACAATCACCATGATATACAATTATCATGAAATGTATCCAACTTTGATGATTTTATTCAGCAATATTCTATTGTACGATCACCATGAAATCGATCATAATGTGATTTTCACCTTGATAATCGTATAATAATCGTATGATAATTGTTTTATTACGAATCGCACTTTAATAATGCTAAGACTAATTGCAGACGCTAATTTATCGTAAACATACGATGCTATCAACATTCATTATCGATCGCCGTTAATTTTAACTTTTTTCTTTAACTAGCGATGTGCGCGAGAGAACTTTGTAAATTTAATTTATATTATATAAATATTCCTCTGATGCAAAATATATTTACGCCCGGTTATAATCGCAAATGATGAATATTTTGCACGAAGAAAATTCATTATTTATTCAATCAAAACGCTCTTAGAATCAATATTATTATCGAGTTATCGAGTTATATCAAAAGTTGAATAATTTCGGAGAATTTAATTCTCGACGCTAAACGGAAGAGAAGAATAAAATGTCCATTATATAGTTACGATCTACAAAATAAGACATTTACCTTAAACAGAGATCCTTTTCGTGTATCTGTTCTCATCAAGTTTTGAACTCACTAAAGTTATACTGGCATCATCTCTCTTGGATTCTATTATCTATAAGACTCTCTCTAAACCGAGAGAATATTGTCCAATTTATCTAAATCATTATTTCCTCCATCTTTATCTGGTTATATATTGGTAAAGCGTGCGACAGAGACAAATTCTATATAATTGCTTGGACGTACAAACGTGTTTTCATGGACGTACGATGGGCGTCGTGCTATATGACAAGCGCTGGGAGAGGAATCACGATGACAAATAAATAGAGTCCGAGCGAAATTTCGGTTTCGGTTTCGGTTACGGCCAATTTCGGCCAAGAATCAGAGTTTCGGTTTGATTTCGGTTTCGATTCCGAAATCGAGAGAGAGAATTTCGGGGATGTGAGCCGAAACTGTACAAGTCGCAAGGCGTCGATCGGCGCCGATTGATGCGAACAGCGCCGGCGCGATCTCCTTCTCTTCTACCCTCTTTCATTTGCCAAATGTCTAGTGTCTAGTAAGTACATAAAATACGTCACGATCATAATCTCTCAAACATTCCCCTTGTTTGAATTTTTATATCTTAATAAAATATTGAATAAAATCTTATTTTAAAAGTGTACAATAAAAATTTCCCTTTCTAATGATATTTTTTAAATCATAATAACTTTTGTAAGATTCCTCCAAAAGTTACGGTTTTCGATTTTAATTTCGGCCGAAATTGAGAAAAAACCGAATATTCGTTTTAAGTTTCGGCCGAAACAAAAAAAAAAGTGATTTCGGTCGGACACCACAAATAGAGGGTTGTACGTTCGACTTTGCGTTATAAGCGACCGAGAGTATGTACGGCATATTTGGCCGAAATTGCATTTCCGCTCGTGACGTCGGTGAAGAGCTAACAATAAAATACCAGATCTATGCACGAACGAGCGAAGAGGATATGCGTTATCGCGAATGGTGGAGCCGGAATCGGTGAATCCCAGAATGTCGACTATGCATGAAGATGAAAAATACGACATCCGATTATAACGCGCGCGCCATCGATACGACGCGCTCACTTCCGTATAAATATTTTCTCGCCATGGATGTGTCGGCGATATCTTGTATGCAGAGCTCCGATGGAAAGCATCGATTATCGGATTTCAAATTATCCGCCGGCCCGTATTACACGCCGGTGTTGCTTGCACGCGCTTCAGTTTTCCTTAATGATACGAGGAGAAAATTTCGAGACCAAATTGTGAAGTATCTTCACATATAGTATCTGTAGATATCTTTGTTATTAATGACGAACAGTTTGCATCAATATACAATTATCTTACATATTATATTTCCTTTATATTTATAACATAGCATAGCATTATAATATTATAAAGATAAATAATTTTATATAAATAAAAAGGACAAATGATTTTATGTAAAATTTTTAGCTTAATAAAAAGGTTAGAGAAAAATTCTTTCATATATTCTCCTTATATATAAAAAGTTACTTTCATATTTTTCAGAAAAAAGACATACACTCAAATGTAAATTCAAGTTAATCTTCAACATAATGTAATCGATACTCAAATAGAAAAGATTTATAAATAGCAGAATCTTTTTTGTCGCTAAAAAAATATAAGCCGCATAAAATACGACTAAAAAATTCCAAACAATATTCGAATTTCGCTAACGCCGTTCATTTTCTTGCAATTCGATTTCGAAAGGGTAAAGGGGGGAAGGAAGATGTTTCAGTCAAATAGGACCACTTTGTACCGTCCCGGTGAGACTAAGCGGATGTGATGGAAATGATTTCGAGTAAATAATGTAAATAAACGTTCGTAAGTGATACCAGGGAGGGGGAAGGGGAGGGAGGGGGGGGAGGATGATTCCTCTATCGTCAAAAATTTTAACGAATGTCTCATAGACTGTTTCTCACAATCACTCAATTCTTGCTTAACAAAGATATTGGATGAGAAATGGCATTGTTACCAGTTTTCAATCTTTTTCGTGAAAAATAAATATATATAAATATAATATAATATGTACATTAATATATATATATATGTGTGTGTGTGTGTGTGTGTGTGTGTGTGTGTGTGTAAAATTTATAATATTATAATTTATAAATATATTATAATATATAAAAATATATAAATTTATTATTAATCGAACAAATTGCAAAATAGGGTGTCTAACTTGAAATTAAATGAATAAATCGCTCATAAATTTATTGAGCCTAATGCAGCGTGCAAATAAGTTCATCATTAAGGAATAGTTTGCGAAAAAACTGCGGAATCACGGAGATGAATAAGTAAGATGATGGTCGCGCGAAAATTTCGTCTTAGAGTTCGTCGAAATTGAATTTATTGTGTCACGGCGATTCAAAGATTTAAGTCTCTCGAGGGAGGCAAAGGGGGCAAATGGATGAATGTGGAATTACTTTCCACCCCAAAGTACGTCTTATGATTATTTCATTGTCGCGCGCTTTGTACGCGCTCGGCGTAAACGCTCTATTGTGCCGTAAAATTGAATTCCATTCGTTTCTATCCGATCGGATTCTCCGCGGCGAAATACAGTTTCGCGCGACTTGTCTTTTTTTTCCGCTCCAACAAATAGTTATTAGTTTGATGTCCTTTGCCTGTCATTTTTCTGATTTCGTGCTAATTTAAATCTACAATTTCACGAAATTTCTACAATTTTTATCTCATATAGATATAAAAGTAAAATCAATCTACAGAAATTTATAAGTTGAGAACAACACTTTCAGAATTACCTTAATTTTTATAATAAAACTTTTTTCTTAATTATTTAATAAATGCATAATCGCATAATATAAATTAAAAAATGTTATTGATAATTTAAATAATGAACAAAACAAACAGAAAGTGTGTTAAATATGCAACTTTTGTTGCAAACTCGCGATTACAGAATAACAATGGAAATTAATATCCATTCCCGATCAATGTTTCATACGCGCATATGAATTGTTCTCGTGTCTGTTGCGTATAATGTCTACATGTATGAATTATGTATGTCGCGCAAAATTATATGTATTTTGGCAAAAAAAAAAAAAAAAAAGAGAGCTGCAAAGTGAGTGAAAAGAACAAATCCACTATCTAGTAAGAAGAAAAATATCTTATTAAAACATATTCAATATATAAAAAATTAAATTAATATTTAAATATATAATATTCAAATTAATCAATAAATATTCCAAATCAACTGATATTTTAATTCCAAAAACATATACGTTAGATATCGGTCGATTCTTGATTAAAATATGTCATTATACAAGTATATCTGTTTTTGTAGCGATGTGGGTTAAAAGATTATAAAACTTTATTTTATTGTATATCGGATAATCACTACTATCAAAGTACATATTAATTAGTTTAATATTTATTATATAATAAAACAGAACTGGCACATTTGCAAATCTTTTATCATTCTCAGCTTTCCATCAAACATGAAAGCTAATACAAATTATATTAATAAAATATTAATGTAATATAAAACTGAATATGATTTGATTAATTTATTTATTAAATGTTATTTTTTTTATATATTAAACGAAGAAAGATATATAACTGTGTACGCGAAAATTTCAAATTGTCGCAATCAAAAGACATTCTTATACGAAAATATTTTATTTGATATTCGGTTACTGTAACTTTCTTTCGTTATGTTTTTTTTTACTGTTGCGTTTTTCCTTATTGCGAATATCGGAGATAAATCGAAACTTTGACTTAAAGTCCGGTTTAGATCCGGTTTAGATCCGTTTCTGACTTCGCTCGATACATCTGCCTTTATCGTTTTCCACGTTTCAATTTACTTTTATAGATTGCAAAGCTAACTGAGAGAGAGAGAGAGAGAGAGAGAGAGAGAGAGAGAGAGAGAGAAAGAGAAAATAGATTCTTATGTACAGCGGCATCTTGTTTCATAAATTTCTTTCAGTGATTTTTTACGAGTGGCCGACATTTTTGACGTTGTGCCAATTTATACGATTTCTATAAATACAAGAAATATAATAGCAAAATCCACCATGTATGTATTCTATACACATATACACGCATACATACATATACAAACAGAAAGAACATAGAATGAGTCCTATGTATTATGTATTGAGATCATTCTTCATTTTCATTTCTTTAGAAAATATATGTCCCGTTTTCCTACATTTTCTAAAGAAATAAAAATGAAAGATGACCTCAATACATATATATAATAATTTCAAAATATATATTTCATCTATAAATATCATTATATTATTAGCATACCTAATACTGATAATTCAATAGTAATTGCGTTCAATTAAGTTCAATAATACTGTAAAGTAATTCTCAAACCATAAATAAAACGTTCATCCGCAAAGCACAAGCACTGTACAATTGTCGTTTCACATAATGAATGATCAACTGACCGCGTACGTATCATGTAACTAACGATTTAATACAAAACTCACTCCGCCTTTACCACCGTTAGATAATAAAAATCACAGAGTCTTATATACCACCAACATTTATAGATAATACAGATCATTATTAGAAAAATATACGGCGAAAAATTGTATTAACGCGCAAGCAATCGAGAGCTATCAAAGTATTCGAGTAATTATCGCGTGCAATGCAGAATTACGTTAACGTGTACGCTTAAATATGCAAATATATCGTAGGGCGATTTAATTGTTTTTCTTTTAATTCTCATGACAGTCATACGCACAGAGGTTGAATTAATTTTTGATTCATAGCAAAATTTTCTTTGTACATATTCCAGATTAAAATTTTATAATGAATTATAATTAAATATATATAATATTCTTTTTTTTTTTGAAAATACTACTTGTATTTGACAATCAAAAAAAAATTCAATAAATATTATTGCTATTTTTGTGCAATGCACACATGAAATATTTGTTTCGATTATTGAACGAGTTTTATAAAACATTTTTAAGATATGAATCATGAGTGGCTCGGTTAGGCTTCGCTGGCGGTTATTATTCTCAAATTCCGGACGAACGCCTATTGTCTCAGGCGAATTTATTTGATGATTCTTGCAGTTATCTAAAGTTTCCTCATTCAGATAATATTTTCGCTGTGCGAGGGGGCGTCATTAACCTTCCAAGGGTATTCTCATAAAGGAGCAAGATATCATATCCTAACGGCATTATTACCAGCCGCAGTCCCGAGAGATTTGATCCTTCCAGCGTCTCTTACTTAATTAGCGCACTTTGTAAGATGAACTGTACGCCTTATCTGGACGCCTTAACCACGGACAATTCTTCAGTCTGTGTAATATTTTCGTCGTGTGCTCGCGGACACTAAAAGATAATTCCGTCATAAATTAAAATTAGGTTCGAATGTATTTCAACATGTTCCTAATAATAATTTGCTATCATAATTAATGATGCTTCCTTCAATTAATATTATTTTCACTATAAAATTATGATTAAATAATTATTCAATACTACAGTTTCTCTTTACAAAATTTTGAAATATGTGTCCATAAATATATTAATAATGTGTCATTCGCATAAAAAGAGGAAAAACAGTTTTGGAATTTCGCCATTCAACGAATTTCATGAATTTCATGAATTCGCTAATGGCGAAGTATAGCAGTACATTTCGCAAAACCATGTCGCACAAAATTGGTTTGACGTTCGTTCGCTGATAACTATGTATGTTTTTGCCTACGACGTAAGAGGAATTTCTGTAATTTACAGGATTATTTTGTTTCGAAACAGCTTAATCGTCAGGGAGAGGAACATCTCACAATAGAGGCAACGGATGATGATTGTATTGTGTTTGACGTATTAGCCATAGACAACCAAATACGAAAAATCGGTGCGACTATTCCGACGCGAAAACGGCCACGAATCAAATTCCGCAATTTTGACCGGCTATTTCGCTCGGCCACAAAATGGAATTCATAAGCGATCGTTAACTCGAGCTTATATGATATATACGTATAAGGAGGAGAGGGATGATTGTCGCAGTGAAGGAACAATTTCGTTCAGCAGGCGAACGAAAGTGTCATCTTCATGCCGAATTTCGCGCAGCCTTTCTCCTCCTAAAGATTACATATCCAATTTCGTAAAGCCGGAAGGCATAAGGAATTTTATTCTCTCCAATAGTGCCTCTTGAGGTCGCTCACGACATAGGACAAGATTGACTCACGTCAGATTCATGCACGAAGATAACAGATTCATTCTTTTTACGAATAACTTTTTAACGAATTAAGTTTTCTTGTTATTTCTTTCCTTCCATGTGCTCAATAATAAAATTATAATAAGCTCGAGACGCCTTCGTCTAACGTTCGATAGAATATTTATTAAAAGATTCAATACAAAAAAAAATATAAATTAAATATTTCTAGAGAGTACATTATTTTTCGGAAAAAGCCCTACTCCCCCTAATTTATAATATTAATAATATTAAAATTATAATTAAGTAAAATTTAACTATAAATAATTAACTATGAATATATATTTTTTTCAACAATACAGGATTTTCGAAAATCATACTCTTTTTATAAATTAAAGTTAGCAAGGATACAAAAAAACGACGAAACATCTATTTATCGCCGTGTTCCTTTGATTACGGAACAATGCATCAGACTGTGTGCATGTATGTATGTAAATTAAAAAACTTTGGAATCATCTTTCTTCTTGTGGAAAGCATATCATGATATTAGCACGATAATCGTGCGGAGAAGAGATTGTTAACCTTTAGGAGCGCGAGTGTTCGCGAGCATATTTTTCATAATACAGGCACGCAACATATACGGTTATGCAAATGCTTAAATGTTTATAGCTGCGAATATGATCGTGGATATTTTTTTGCTGTAAGACCTTTTTTCACTACGCTATCTATAAAACAGGATGACTTTTTTGTAACGCAAGATAAAATATAATTTCTTATACGTATTAGATGTTCTTACTCGCGAAAACGATATTTACAAATTGAAATAGAGAGAGTTAGTTTGTTTATCTGTTAGTAAACTTTTGTTGTTAAAAAATATAAAACTAGATTTTAGATAAGATTTATTTGAGATTTCGTTAATAAGTGCACGAATTCTGGAGAAATTGCAGAATAAAGCCTGAGAGATTACTCAAATAAATTCACCGTATTTGCGTCTTTATGCCAATATTAGCGAAAACGGTCTATCCAAGAAGTTTAAGTCAACTTCAAAGTATATCTCTTAGCTTTCTAACAATTCATTCCGCGTCCCAATTTTCTTACATCGATCGTGTATTCCAAGAGCAGTTAAAACATTGTAATTTTTCGTGACTAAATTATTATTAACTATCGTCTTCTTAAGTGTAATTTTTTTCTACATCAATTATGTGCCACAGATTATGTAAAAGAGGAGTTACAACAATTACGTGCAATAGGATATATTGTATATATTATTTTTATAAGAAATAATATTTTTATACAATCTGCGAATTAAACAAATCTCTCTCTCTCTCTCTCTCGCTCTCTCTCTCATTTTTTATAAAAGCGCAAATACGATTTATCGATTACTATTTAAAAAAAAAAGAAAAAAAAAGAAAAGCTATTAAAAATGCTATATATTTATGTGCTTTACAATACATATTTTTTAAATATAGCTATGTTATAAAATATACAGGAAGAAGCGAAAAAATTCGTTAACATCACACTGTACCGTTGAACAAACTATGAAATTGCGGCCATACACAATTCTTTAGAAGTAGGTAATGCATCTAGCCGTTGGAAAAATAATGCGTTTCTTTGTCATAGTCACGGACATACTATTCTACTATTGGTGTCGGATGCAAAAGGCAAAAGCCTTTTACGAGAGAAAAACAGGAAGAAAAAAAGAAAGATACGATCGTGATCAATTATCATGACTTTAAATATCTTACAAAACAAATTTTCTCTATTCTTTCGTTTTAAGCTAGATATGTACACATTTTTTATGAACCGACAATTAAATATTTCATTCGCTATTATATCAGTATAGTAATTAAACAGTTTTAAGGTAAATTAGACTTCTTACATCATCATTTCTCCCATTATCTTTTTTCGTATAATCGTAACGAGATTCCGGCGTTAAACGCGATAAAAAGAAAATTAATCCTTTTATCGTCAATACGATTGTATCGTGTAAACAGGCTGACAGCCATTTATACAGAATCTCATCGATTATATTGACTTAAGTTCAAAGCGGTCGAGATAATTCCCATTTAAGCATGAAATGGCTACATTAAAGAGGAAGACGAAGGATAGAGAGCGGTTGTGACGGATGGAAATGAATGAACGGAGCTGCCGGAACCACGAAACCGTAAAAGCGTCAGCGAGAAAAATTCCAATTCGTACGCAGTCCCGGAATTGAGATTTCTTTGAGTAGTACCATACAAAAGACGGAAATTGTTATATTCTGGCAAGAGTGGACGGGGAATTAATGAATTTAGGGCGTATCGCGTCCTATTTCTCTTCTTCATTCGATCGAGAAATATCCTCGTATAAATCCTCGCCAAATCCATAGATGTAGGAAATATCGTAGAAAGTAATAAATTTAGAGAATACAAATTTTTTACATCTATGCGATAAAGTAACGCCTGAATTCGTCGAAAAAAATGATTTGCGTATATCTACGATTTTCGGGAAAAACGAGAAAAATAATCGCGAATACGAGTTACGTTTGTTCCGCATGAATAATCGCGTGGCGAAAGAATGAACGTCACTCTAACAAAAGTCTTTACGATTGTAAAGAGCGCGAGAGTTGTTTGGATCTAACGAAAATTCTCAAACTAGATTAAAATGCATCTTTTTAATGTGTATGTATGTGTGTGCGAAGGATACATATATAGTATTTATATTTTTCACAACATTCTCTCTCTTTCGAAAAAAAAGCAATAATGCACAGACGATGTAATAAGCAATTAAAAAGTCCGAGTCAATATTTACATTGTAAACATAACGTTGGGTGTATATTGCAAACCTCGAGAGTTAATTTGCAATTTGGCTGAGCGTCAAATAATGACCGTGCGAAGATAGGTGAGCGATTGAGGGACACATAGAAATTCGCCTTTTAAACGAGCTTAATTAATAAACTTCATTTCGACACGGGGCTCGATCAACTTGTAGCCTTAATTATGAATACGCTGTAATACTCAGCGTTGCACGACGGACAAACAAAGCATTTGTCGGAATCGGCGACTTTTCAATTTTTGTTAATTATGTTGGCGATACACTCTGACTTGACAGATCGGATGAGGAGTCATCGATAACAATTACTCGCAGTGAAATAAACGCGTCACGCTAATCTCATTATTTTTATAATTGGACAACACCGACGTTGCGAATAAAGAATTTCAGATAAATCTCGGGAATATCCGCGAATGACGAGAGCATCGCGCGCGCGTTCGTAAGCGTTTCATAGCTCCCGTGTGTGCAAACGTCGACAAATTGTAAAATATACCTAATTAAGACTTGGCTAATAAGGGAGAACGAGATGTAGACAGGATCATTTCGCAGCGCGCGATAATCATCGAAGTATTTTATTTGCACGGTGCTAATTGGAGCCGCGCGCGAGAACAAGAGCCCTGGCTCCCTTTCGTCAAACACATCGACGAGCCACGAAATGACGAGCTTCAGAAATGAGGATGTAAGAGATATCAGTTGCAAGTTCAATATTATACACGCGCGCCAACCGGAGTAAACATCGTTACAAAGTTGTCTGTCTCGTCTCTTCTATACGATCCCGTAGGATATTTTGGATATCGATCGCGCCGCTTCGTTCTCTGTATCGTATCGAATGACAAAGACGAGATAAACGCGCATATCCATTGATCAGCAAAAATAGAAACAAATAGTACGACAGGTAAATAATAATCCCTCGTTTCATATTTAATACCAGTTTCTTTTTTCGGATCGCGTAATTAAATATCTTTCTGATTTATAAGGGAATTCCGCATCCCTTTAATAATCGTTTAATTATCAATTAATTATCGATTAATTGACGATGATTCGTAGACATATTGAATTTATGCGAATTAATTACATCGCGTGCGCGCGGCATCAAAGCTGAAACTTGTTACGTGTTAAACGCGCGTATCGAGTGATAATCGATTTCATATTTGTCGCAATGCCCGACAATTTCGCCAATAACTTGCAAAATGTGCTATCAGACATCATATATTCTAATACAATTTCACTTGTGTGTATATAAATCCTAATTAAGTTATAATTGACTTAAGTAAAATATATAGTAACAATCGATTAATTATCTCTAAACCACAGCGATCATTCGACTTAAATAAATATCGAATTTTATGTAATATATGTAATTTCGTGTAAATAACTAAACCAATATACAATTGTTACAACTATAAAAATATATGAATATACATGGGAATTTTCAATTAAATTAAAGCTATTTAATGTAAAAGCGTGAAATGAATAAATACGATATTTCGATTTATAATGATTTTTTTTTTTTTTTTTTTCAGAGAGATATAGCAGTTGATCTCAAACTAAAAAATAAAATTGGGAAATGAAACGTTTAGCCAACGCGCTAAATTAATCACGCGATAAAAGATAAAACGTAGTATTGTGTATCTAGTTGCACGGTTTACAATATATTACAGGTTCGTGCGACCATTAATACACGGACATAGATTCAAGTATAGTCGCGTAAAAGTTTATTCAGTTTATCGAGAACGGTCGTTAATCGCACGTAAACGTACGAGCGATTAATTACGGTTCCGTTACGGACGTCAATCATTTAGTCTCTAATCTACTTATCGAAAGATCTATTCGCGATTTAATCCGCACAAGTACAGTCGCATCGAAAATTCAACGAAATACACATTTAGAGGAAAATCAGCGCTCGCGAGACGATACGTCTGGAAAATATTGTACTAACGATCGCGAGAGAGTAATTTCTCATAGCATGCGAGAATATATAGCTCCATAAAAAAATTTAAATAATATCAGCAGTTAATAACATAACAAGATTGCTGATGGTACAACACATGGCGATCCTCGAATTATGATTTCGCGTATAATGTGATTCTCTATCAATATATACAATACAAAGGGCAAGTTGCGAAATTAATTACATTGCCATCGCCGTCGGGCAAAACTATTCGTTTTAATTAAACTTATTGTTCGACCTGCCGTGCCTTTAATCGCGTGTAGTAATTGCGGTCGCGGCGGCAAACGTAAATTATGGATGAACGTCGACGCGACTCTGTCGCATACTTTGTAAGCCGGAAACGTAGAGTTACTCTTTTTTAATTAAAATCATCGCCATCGCTTACTCGCGTGCAGTATGTCTGATTAACGGTCTCTGAGCTGCGCTCTTCTCGTAGTAATCTCATGACGCCGTTTCTACGGCGTTCGTCGTTCGGCGCTTCGCTGCAAATCAAAGCGAGAGCCCTTTGCGATTCCAAAAGCGGCATTCTCTCCATACGAATCGAACGCGCGCGATCGAGAAAGTTATTTTAAAGCAATTATAGTTGGACGCTGTGCAACTTTCCGATTAGGGAAACGAGCGGAAAGCGATCCGGAATCGTTCAATCGCCTCGATCGAGATATCGTTTCAATCTACCGCAATCAAATTCCACGGATCTATTTATAAATCACACGGCGAGGCTAACATGTTTCGTGGAACGGATATAAATTTTTTTCTATGATTCGAATTTAAAAATATATAGATCTGTTAAAATGACAAAACACGGCAAAACCATCGTTCACGATACATCAATTAAGAATTTGAAACGCGTTGTTACTCTCTCTCGGATTACTCTAACGGGTCATTGAATGTTTTTATCGAAACTTTGATTCACATACAATCGTGTTATCGAATTGAACGCGTTGCTCTCCATCAAAAACGTTATGTTTACAAAAATTAAGCAGAGATCTCAGCGAAATTTCAGTGAAAAATTGCGAACGATAGATCCTATCGAGTAAAGAGATTTGGTCTCTGAGAAAAAATTCCGATCCATATTGGCATTATAATTAAATTCCATTTATCCCACAATCGCAATTTCTGACTTTTGAAAAATATATGAAACAGAGTGCAGACTTAAGGAGATCGCTTTAACCTTGAGGCGTAACAAATTTTTTTGAAGCCTGCAACATTATCAACGGTTCGAACTAGTCGATTCTCGCTGATGGAATAAACTCCATACGAAATGACACGTTTACGAGCTGATTGAATCTCGGCAAATCGAACGAGTATCTCGGCCGACGATTTCTGTCGCTTGAAAAGACATATCGATGAAATCAAAACAAGACATTTGCCGGAAGAAAATATAAACGGAATGAATTTCAATTCTACATTATTTTGAAATCTCGACAATTTCGATTAATAAACCTGTAGAAATTTAAACTCGTAATAAAAATTTTGAACGATAGAGTCCAAATTACAAAATTTATAGCCTAATAAAATAAAATATAAAACGTAACAAATATTAATTGATATTACCGCGATATAAAATCTACGTTATTTAATGTTCGAGAGATTTCAAAGAATGCAAAATATGTAAAAAAAAAAATAGATAATATTTAATTACAAATAAAATTAGTTTTAATATTTCTATTCGTAATAGTACTGTCATATTTCATCAATATTTAAATTTTTATATTTGTATAATTAAAGGGAGACGAAACCAAAATAATGAATTTTAAATAAAAAAGTGTGTTACATTTCTTATTAACAGACTGCAATACAAAAGTAGCTTATAAAATTACAAATTTCTATTATGTCGATCGTAATAAAATGTAAATAAACTGTAAATAATTTCATACAAAGCTTTTCGATCGCTTCTGTGCAATATTAACTTTCTTCTTGAAAAGTAATACTGTATATTACAATTAACAAGTAGGAAATTTTAATTTTACTTAAATGTTATATTTTTCGGTGAATTTCCCCTTTTTAATAAAATTGTGAACATTTACAATCTGAAATATTCCGCAACAACGTTAACTTTCATTTAACTTTCATCCACGGAAAATAAAGAACCAATCACGCTGTACCCTGGCGCATTCCGCGCTCGTTCATTATCCGATGTACTGTGCCTTTAATTATCGGAAAATTAATGAAGGTGGCCGCGATCATAAACGTCGAGAAATGAATTGAGAAGGCAAGGAAGTTCAAAATTGCCGTTAAGTAGCGCATACACGTATCTATCATGTCGCTACGGTCGCAATTTTATAATTTATAATCATTCTAAGGATATGCGATATAAGGAACGATTAGTGAATATTATCAATTCATTATGCTAACAATGATTTATCGTTCATGGCAATAATCAATTTCCATAATAAAAAATCAGAATAAATTAGAACGAAATAGACGATGATATAAAGTTGATTAGCGATGCATGCGTTCAGCCGTCAATTATCTATTATTTCCAGATTAGCGAGCGAGGTGCGCGAAATGAGAATAGCGATTAAGAATAATAAAGAATAACTCATTTCTATATTTTCTTATTGAAATTTCATTTTATATATATAATTAAGACAACATTTTTTAATTAACTAAAGACAATGTAAATTAAGTATAAGAATGCATACGACGGAAAAATCCAAAGTTATAAAAATACGAGACAAGTTTACCTGCATTATTTCGTGTCCGGCAGATGGAATCGAATTAAAATTACATTATCAAGAAGCCATTCTAGAAGCAGCGATGCGATCAAGTCGCGGTAAAGTTACATTTACCTTCGGAATTAGGGTTATAGCAATTGGTGCTCGAAATTATTATCGTAGGGCAAACTGTCTTTAACCTCTTAGAGAAGGATCCTTCATTACGATTGACAGGGGCCGCGAGTACTTCAAGCTGTCCGGCAGATGCACGGCAGAAATGTCGGCGGTAATGATAGAAACGCACCCGTAGAAAAGGGTGCTCGGGTTTAGTGCCATTTTATTTATCTCCAGGTCAGTTCACACGTTGTGTTGAGCATTAATTAATCTTTCGTAACCGTGGCGATTAAAAATAAAATCAATGAATTAATGAATTATACTGGAAAGTTATATATAGTCAAGTTTAATTGAAAATCGAAGGGATTAATAATCTAGGAAACAGTTTCACTTGCCTTCGGTGCATAAAAATGCTCGGAAGGATCATTCAATTTGTTACGGACACGAGAGCGAGGTAGATTACTCTAATTCAAAGTGTGGACTGACCCCATGCCACCTCGCAAAGCTCTTGGATCTTACAGATCATTAAGTGAGCACAAAAGCCGAAAGATGGAGGAAGAGTAATAGAGCAAAGAAAATTGCGATTTCGATCCTGGAAGGAGAAAGAACCGTAAGAGAGAGACCGAAAGGCTAAAAAAACGAGAGTTAAATTTCCAGATTTCAGTGTTCGAAAGAAATTTCAGACAATCTGTCTTAATCATCAGAGTCGTTTCTCTATAAATTCAGACAGCATTTTGTCTGAAAATTCGGACAGAAGTGTGTCTGAAAAAACTGCAAATACTTTGTATGCGTGTATATGTGTCTGAAGTTTCAGTACATTTTTTTTTAATAGTGTACATATAATAAATTGCAATAAGATATTACACTTTGAAGCTACATCTAATAAAATATTTTAGTGCACAATATTTATGACCATATGTATAACAATTTCTTGCAATCTTTTATATTGTATTATATCTCTTTGTTAAACTCTCTGATATTTCATCAAAGATTGCTGTCAGAGAAAGGATCTCAGATTAAAAAGAAAAAAAAAACAAAAAAAAAGTAGACGGTAAAGATGGATTCGTTTGGTATATGGCGTGTCCAGATGCTGTTATTTGAGCGAATTGGACGGTAGAACGAGATATACGCAGCATGAGTTGCGGTAGTAAGATAATCGTATTTGTATCCTGCGCAGTTGACAAGCTTCCGTGTCAACAAGCGGACATTGCACAAAGGATAACAAGCGGAAACGTTTCGCTAAATTGCGATTGACGGAGTTCAAGAAACCGTTGGTAGATCCGCGCTAATGATCGTCGAAACAAATCAAAATCTGGAACGTTTTGACTAAATAGCAGAAAGAGAATCTCGGTTACAATATTGGGATAATATTATTATATCGGGATTTACAATAAATTCTGCAATCATCACGGCGCCTATTAAATAGCAATCGTCTCCATGATCATAATATCAATTCTAGCGATATATAAATTTTGATTAAAGCACGCGATGTGTGATTGATGCTACATTTAATTAATAACGTCAAAGATATATATCAATAATAAAATAATTTTCTTTTTAGAAAATCAATTACGGTTAATATCGAAACGTGATATTCAATATGTAGAGCAATTAGTATCTATATAGTAACTTTAAATGTAAAAATATCTGTTACATCACAAACACAAAGACAATGTAAACGCTCAATGATATTTCTACCGCGCGATGAAATAAACTGACAAAGATGTGTACGTGTATCGTCGAGCGAGCGTAAATTTAACCATGTGCATGTTGCGGGTACCTAAGTGCCTACATATTGAACAGCTCGTTGACCTCAGCATCGGCGTTATACAAAGGCTAACTAGGAACCTTTCATGGCACTTCGATTAGCACAGTTTGCAGTTAATAATGAAACCCGGAGTAGGAAGGTGACCACGAAACTTGACTAGATATCGCGCGCGAAGGACAGCATCCATATTCATTTTGTTTTACATTTACCGAATTTTTTGACAAAGCATAATTATTTACTCACGAACAATCTTATCAAACAATTTTATCCAAGGCCGTAGAATATAAGCGAACACTCTGCAAAAATATTGCCAAGAGCATAAAGGTAAATAAAAATAGTCAAAAGTAATATTCGTGATAAGAAACAAACACATTATACTAGTACGATTTTTATTACGCGAAATCAAATCATAAGCGATTACAGTTCATTTAAATTTACAAGAGTATTAGGAATATTGAATGCGACTTTAACTTTCGGAAGGCTTTTATAAAATTGGACGTAAATGTGCTCAAATCTTATTACATCGTTGCGGAAAAAAAAAAACAAGAAAAGAAAACGAAACGCATCGAATAAGGAAGATTTGCAAAATACAAATCTAGATAAATTAATTATCGTAAAATGTCTCGTTTCTTTTTATAAAAGCATCGTTTATCAAAATGGAGCTTAATTTGATTTTTAGTTTATTTTATCATATTTAATTTAGCACCGATATACAATAGAGACCGAGAACGCAGTTAGGGCATACTACAGTTTCCTAGATAGATGAAACACAATCACTTCCTGCACCGGATTCGGAAATCCTAGAGGGAAGCATTGTGAACTTATGAGGATTACCGAAGTGTCTGTTTAATATTACGCGGCACGAGACTGCGGTTTTGCTGTACAATATCTTACTACTAACTATGAAGCGTCTTCAAGATATCGCGTATTTCAACAAATGTTCTGTCATATACACGGCGCGCTCTCTCGCTAAAAGTCTTCGTCTCGCGAGTGAAACATCACTATCGCGAATTTACTTCTCGCGAAATTTCGAAAAACTTCAACATGTTAATATCAAGAAGAAATATTGCATCATATCTTCAAATACGCTCTCTCGATGGATGGTATTTTAAATTAGAATTTATTACAGCCATTACATTTTTCGTCTACAAAAAATAACATTTTTCCACATCGTAGTAATATATTGTAGAATAAATTTTAATTTTCAAATAATTAATTAAAATGTAAGCTAAGCTTCTCTCACCTTGTTCCGCGAAAATTTATTTCGTTTAAGTCGGTATATTCATTTTATTAACTTTTGTGATCAATTCCTAATATTATCGAGAGCGTGGTTAATTATCTCCGATTGTTGAATCAGCACTTTCGAGATTCTCATTCGAGTATAAAGTCTGATTTGTAATTATATAGCAATTACTATACAAATACAAGTAGGGATGACGTTTACATTCAAGATTATTTTAATATTATTAAAAATATTATATAACGTTATATCCTTCTATATAATAACTATTATTATCACGTTTGATATAGATAGAACATAGGAAGAAATCCGTTACATTGCGAAAGAAGAGCACGTCCACCATTATCTTAGATATATAAACAGCATATTCTTGTTGCAAACATTCTTACGACCCAAAATAAATTTGCCGGTGACTAAGATTGCCGATATTAAACTAATTTCGGAAAGCTGAAAGTTTTAATGTCATTGGAATCTCTATCGAATCATGAAATTATAATTTAATACCAACGCAAAACGCGTATTCGATAAAAATATATTTTCATATATTGTATATTTAATGTTTGAAGATTTGTTTTTTTATGTCATCTATTTGATTTTTATTTTCTCTCTCTCTCTCTCTCTCTCTCTCTCTTTCCATTTTTCTATTCCTTTTTCTATAATTAAAATCTTATAATAAAACTAAAAAGTTTAGTAGTACTATTGGTCTGCTATGGGTAGGGGGCCAAATTCAATTTCAAAAATTAAGATTAAATTGCAAGTGAAATTTATCGTCGAAATTTACCATCTACGGATTAAACCGACTATTTTAGACAGTGTCGGAGTAATCTAAATTCATCGAATACTCGAACTTATTCCGAAACCGACTCGAATCGTATTTTGCGAGTACCCACGCACATCCCTTGAATTAATTCTCTGTAACATGCAACAGGCGCGGCCGGCGAACGCGATCGAGTGCAAAGCGGAAGCAGGTTTGCGTGCAATCGCCATGCGAATGGACGTGCCATCAAATGGAACATTACATTCGAGCACGGTCCATTGACGGCGTATTCCGTGGGAATTTCTCCGGAATTCGCAACGTCAACGCGCGAAGCCGCTCTAATTGTTTCAACAACAATACTATCGAGAGAATTCTCCAAAGTACAATAAATGGTCCGAGTTGGCTTGTATCGATTGTTGTCGCGAGGCGAACCATTACATAAATAGGATGGTGCGTGTTTAGGCCGACGAATAATTTGCACGTGCATAGGAAGAAATTCGTAAATTGTTCATTATTGAAAAACATGTTTACATTTAAGGGGAAAAAATATTTAGCGCAGTAGATTATTCTAAAGGCATCATTTGTATCGATAATGTGCGTTACGTGGAAGATTTGTTTTGTAAGATATGTGAATTAGAATTGCGGAAATACGATTATGTCCTTATCGATTTCAACTTTGTACAATCACTCATTTCTAAAATTGTTGATCAATTTTATCTTCGACGAGAATGATGAAGGAATTTTCAGAAGAAAATTGCAGATCCATTTGTTACTTTCGCCAAGATATCGCGTGCCTCGCGAATCTCCGCGCTACGCATTAACATTTCTTGACGGAGAGAAACGCGAAAGGCCGGGAAAGCTGATAAGGGCGTATCGTCTTTGTGGAGGAGGGTTCCACGGATCCTTAAGCACCCTCGAAGATCGAAGTATACCCCGTTTCAAGTACATCCATTATAGCTCCCATCGAAACTTGCGTGTTGTACGAAATTTAACGGCACGTACAAACTTCCCCTTTCGGATGGAATCGACAGAGCACTTTGTTACAGGCATCTATATCGGATGTGGCTCCATCATTTTGGAGAGATATAACGTATGGAAAATGCGCCGTGTCACAGGTGGAATGGGAAAAAGCCCTTTCGATCTAAATTGGCTCGAAACAACCCCAACGTCGAGGCAAAAAAAAAACAACAAATCACAGAGAATATTCTACCTTCTTGTCGCGAGGAATCGAGCGCGAGCGATGGTCGGAATTCCTTGAGGGATATGGAAGACCTCCGCGTGCGCGTACTCGAAGATCACGATCGCTAATTACATTGTTACACGTTAGCGGCGGTTAAACAAAGCTAATCGACGAGATACAAGATACTCCGCGCAATCGAGATGCAGCGCGCCGATAATCCGCAAAACATACAGATCTATACGTATCATATACGTACGCTATATGTTTCATTGTCAGTCTAAAAATAAAAATTTTTATCTCGTAGGGAAAACCTTGACTTCAATTTAAATTAATCATTAATTGCAAGAGGCTGAAAGCGTTTTGCGCAATGTCAAATTTATGATGAATCTCAAAACATATTTATGGAATTTTCGTCACTAATTTTTTAAAGCAACGTTATAAAGATGAGACTAGTATCGCGAGTAGGCGTAAATATAAAAATATAATATTTATTCTTCGATTTTTTCATTCGAATTACGCTAGTAAGTATACATGCTGCAGCCTCAATGATGCAATCGTATTATCGCGGTGCGATATTGGCGCGATTTTCTCGATCAAACATTTGGACTTTGCGCAATATCTTAAAAGCGTTGTCGGAAAAAAACGTAAGAGAAAGCAAAATCGTCGCGCGAGTAAAGTTTCCCCGCGATCTGAATCCGATTTATCTCGTGTATCCGATTGGATCGGGTACACGAGAGCACCCGGAAAAATTTATAAAACTCGAAGAGAAATTTTATTTCGTCAAAATGAGAGTATTTCGAAAGGATCGTGAGGCGGCTCAGGGTTTCCTCGAGATATTCTCCCTAAGGACGAATATCTTTAGTTAGCTTATATATATATATATATATTCGGATTCAAAATTATATGACGCTTTTTTATGATTGCTCTATCTCTTTGGATGGATTCTAATCTTGGGAGACATATTGCTCTTTGAATGGTGCTCTGACTATTTTTTGTTCGCGATAAAATGTTTGAGAAGAAATTAGGAATGTAAAGAGATACCGAAAACAATATAATTTCGGTTTCAGAGATTAATTTTCCTCTATTGTCCTATGAATACGGACAGTTGTACAATAGCTGTCGCCTTTCCGTTCTCACAAATAAACATAGGATCACATTTCCATATATTCATAGAATTTAAATCTAAGCTATAACACAATTATGTATATCAAAACACACACACAGAACGAAATAATTATATCACGAAATTAGATCAATTCCCCCGATTAGAAATATGTTTCAGATATATCTCGCGGTTAAGAATCGATAATGCGAAAACTCTCGCAATAAAATAAGAGTTTGAAAGGCGTAGCCTTTTACTCTCGCGGGAATAAACGTTTATCGCATCTATTTTCGACTGAAAATAATCGATGATCTAAGCAGAAAATTTGCCGAGAACTTGCCGTGTTTTATCAGGACGGGAAAATTCGTTCGATTAAAATCCGGCCGAGACAATTTCCGGGGTACCGGTGCAAGTCACGAAGTTCGGACGGATTTCCATTCTGTCAAGAGGAAAATAGCACGAAGGTCCGATCGCGGCGCGTTTCCGAAGTTTCGTGGAAAATTCGAAACTTGGTCGATCGCAAAACAATTGCGGAAACGTTCCGCGGAGAGATTAAACTTCGCTTCCGCTTTCATATCACGATGGTTATCCTCCCCTCCTCCCCACCCCCCCATCACCCCGCGATCTCGACGATGAGATCAAAGAGTCGCGAATACTTGCGCAACTATCGCAATATATGAAACTATTTTCGATTGCGTCGTTTCGAAAGAATTTCCTTCCTCGTCTCGTTGTTAGAACCGCGTTACATGACGTTACACTCGCGCTAGGTAAAGCAGCCGCGCAGTTGGAAAAATTTTTATAACGCATTTGAATCTCACAAAAGAAGATCACATTCGTTCGCCATAATATTATTGTAGAATGAATGGAAACGGTCGCGTGTAACGGTCAAGTGCTTTTTTGATTAATATTTTTGCGCACTTGGTGTACATTTTAATATATCTGTATTTTCATACAGTTTTCGGAGATATTAGATATATAAATCCCGAGCGCGAGAAAAGGATCTATTCCACACACGTTTTCATTATTTCAAATTCAATTCCTAACTTTTTCTCACACATGACAAATAAAAGATTTTATCTTCGTAAATAATCGTTATAACTTTCGAGTCTTCCATGCATTTATACATTTCTATAATTTTTTTTTACGTTCGTTACAAAGTGCATTTAACAGTTGAAAACTATTTCTAGATGCTTGTATTTTTCGAGTGACGATATACAAGATACGCGCATCGCTGGAGTGTAATACGTGACGTTACAATGTGTGTTTTGCGGTTCGTCAAGTAATAAACAGAAATGTTTTGCTTCCAATGCTACATGGATGTTTTAATAAATGTTTTGTTACTAGAAATAATACAAAGAGAGAAAATATTAATTATTTCATCATTGTGAACGTGGAGGAGTTCAGCTAATATAAACACTCTTTCTCAACGTTTTCACAGCCGTCTCTTACGCGATATTACAATAACATTTAATATAAACATTTTCAATAATTTTTACTCATCAAGCAACTCGGGCATCGTTATTGTTGTATCGCGTAACGGACGTCCATTACAATTCGTATCTCTCGGTGTTACAGTTTCTCGTGTATCACGTAGATAATCTTGGTATTCGAAATGAGCTTCGTACTTCTTTGCACGCGAGACGTTAAACGCACGTAAGATATTCTACCGATGGCGCGTTTTGAAAGAAAATGCCGCGAGGTAGAAAGCGTTTTAAAGACATTTCTGCAATTGCTTCTAATGGACTGACGTTACGGTTTACTCTCTATTAAACGAATAGCCCTTCTAAGAATTAAAGATAAAGTTATTCCAGAAGTTGTCCGGTTATCGTAGATCATTGATACGGAGCACAAGCTGATATGACTGTATTATAATTCATAATTAAAATTTTAAAATTGCAGTGAAGAATTGAAAATTGTTTGCGATTGTTTTCAATTATAGAACTCTAAGACATTTAATTTTGATTTTTCGCACCCTCGAGAGTACGCGGACCAATTGGCACGTACAACGATTTTCAATCTGCCTTTGGATCGAAGATTCTCTTCCGAAAAGTTTGGTCTTTCAGCGAATTAATCGCGTCAATTCCGTCGATATCTCTGATACGCTTCTGGACGAGTTGTTTTGAACCATCCTTTTAAATTTTGCCCCCTCCCGGTAAAAAGTAAATTATGCGAATCTTTATGCGACTTTGCGAAAACTCGACGACCAGCGTACTTTACGATGAAGTGCGCAACATCTCTCTCTTTTAGCCACTTTTCCGCTTAAAATTAAATTTTCACCGCTTCATAAGCACACGATTTTTGCGTTCATCCTCTCTTATAGGGAGAAAATAACCACAGATATCTGTCTTTACGAATTATATAATTATGATTTACAATATGTTATACGTCTAATGTAGAATCTTAAAGTATATAATCCCAGAGATATTTCCGATACAGAATAAGTTTTCCATATAATTGGATCAACTCCGTAATTTTAACTTTATGTAGAAACGCGGCATTATATTAGAAGGTAACAATAATTGTAAAATGCCATACTAGAATTTTCTACTTTAGTATCAGATTATGTTCGTGAAAGTTTATATGGACGTGTTAAAATTACAGCACTGCCAGCTACAGTACTTTAAGAGAGAAACCAATGTAAAAGAAAATAAATATTTCAAGTTTCAAATTCTCTTATATAAGAGCTTTCTTATATATATTTTAATTTTTTAAATTTTTTAAAAAACATTTTATAAGTTGCTGAAAAGATTTGTATTACAATGACGTGGAGAAGAGAGAATTGTTTTTTTTTTTTTTTTTTAACATGATTTCTCTTAAAATATGAATCAATTAATTTATACAATATTTGATGCAATAAGATATAAAGTGTTGTTTCTAAAGACTCATCGTAAATATACTCGCTTATGAAATAATTACGCGTTCGTGAAAAATTTGAAAAGAGAGAATCAAGGTTTCCTTTATATTCTTCTTGTATGCATAAATGTTCCAATGTCTTAATGTAAAAGCGGATACTTCAATTTATTCTTAAATAGTTACAACAATAAACATGCAAAAATACATCACAAGATGTGCAGATGGAATAACGCAAATGAAGAGTGCGTAACGAGAGTGCGGGAATTTAACTTCCTCGACACATAAATTTCGTCTTCCGTTCTTTGTAGAGCCGTTTCCGTCGACCAATCACCGATAATCAATTCGTCGATGGACGCGATAGGGAAATTAGCATTATCGTGACGATAATGACCGAAACGTACTACGAGAACCTGTTGCGGCGATTGAAAAGCCGCTTCTTCCTACAGAAAGTCCGACTCGCGAAATTGGTTGATAAAGTTTTGCGTATTCGTGTGTCACGGAAACTTTCGCAGACTCGAATCCATTTGTGCAAAAATGTTTGTTCCGTTGTCCGCGAAAACTAACAAAGTTACAAGACTTGGATATTTTGGTTCATTCCACGCGAATGAGATTTTCGATCGACGTTACTTACGACGTACTATTCGCGATACTTTTAACCGTACACCATTTCGTCGACGATGAAGCGATTTGCTTTCCATTTATTTAGCATAAAATTTCACGGAGATAAAGACGCTGCAAAATTCTTCAATATTTCCCGAGACTCAACGAACCGATAATAAAATTAAGCTCCGACATTATCTCGGCCGCGATTCTCATTACGATTAGCGTCTCTTGCTCGTAAATCAAAATTTTCCATTGTCGACGTTTTATCTCTTGGATTATTTTTATCCGTGAACTATTTCGCCGGTGAATAGAATCGATTTTGTCGACACGCCTGGCATCGAATTTCACGATGTAAGAAATACCAGCGCAATTCGCGGTTGCAAATTATGGGTATATTTAACGATTTTCACAAAACTCGAAATATTATGTAAAAATTGCAAACAACTGGTGTTTGCGCCATAGAAAGCGAATCATTTCTTCGACGGCACAATTTCATTTCATCACATAGCGTTCCCTTCGATTCGGCAAAGAGACCTCGTCTCTCTCTCTCTCTCTCTCTCTCTCTCTCTCTCTCTCTCTCTTCACACTCACTTTTCCGACTATAGAAATAATCCAAACTTGGTCCTCCCTTCGCGTTCACGGCGTTCGAGCCGTGAATCATGCAAAGTTTCATTTTTATCGGCCGCTCACATCACTGCCGCGATATTTTCGCGTAATCTCGTATACTCGTACTCGGCAAAGCATTTTTCCGCGCTCCACTCTCGATTTCCCTTCTAAAAATGCATCTCCTTCGTGTCAATTACATCTACACGTAACGATACATAAGAGGCGCGGTATCGTGGGAGGGGGGGGAGGGGGGGGGGAGCAAAAGAAAGGAGAGGCAGGGAGGGAGGATGGTGGCAGGGAGAGGTAAGGGCAAACGGGGCGGGGCGGGGGTGGAGAGAGGGGAATTTGAAAACGGGGAGATAAAGGATAACAGATTTTACTCATGCTATCTCGTGCTGAAGAAATGAAGAACCAACGCAAAAAGATCGTTCGACACACTCATCATGCACATGGTGGGACTATCATTTGAGTGTATATTCACGATTCTCGGCGGTCGTCCTGTTAACGACGGGGTGGTAGTGGTAGTATCTGGGTACATCGTCGCTCACCTGGGGTAGAATCATGACGTGCGGCAGCTGGCGCGCCTCGCCGCGCACTGACTCTCCCGCACGCCCCGAGATCTGAGAGACCCGACGACCCGAGAGCGGGAGCGAGCGAGCGAACGGCGCGGCGTGGCGCGTTCTCCGCGACGCGCACTCCCGAATCCGCTCCCCAACCGTCAACTCCCGTGTCCACCACCCCCAGCATCCGGCGGCACTCTTGTACAACTTACGCGCTCCTCTGTAAGTAAGCCATTCTCGCTCTTTCTATTTCTCCCAACGTCGAGGGGAGAAAAAAGAAGTCTCGGGGGTACGAGCGGCTACGAGCTACGAGATGCCGCTGGGCAAGACGGTTGCCGCGCGCGAAGGAGACGACTGCAATTGCTGTTGTTTGCCGATCGTGATTCGAGTAATTATAAGTGGTGCGCTTGGGACGGGGGTCCAAATCTTCTGAAATAAAACTAGAAGATGAAGGTATGCGATTCTTTTAGATTCACCGAAAGACTTTAATTTTTTACTTGATTAATATTTTAAAGACTATAAAATTCTTTGCACAATTTCCATTTATATAATTAAAAATCAATGACAATATTTTATTATATAGCAGAAATTGCATATCTATGGAAATACTTAGGGAAATGATATAAAATGCACATATAGTTCTTAAGTAGAAGGATGAGCTGTGTCGTTCTTATCGCGTTACATGAAAAAAATTGTCCATGTGATAAAAAAAAAAAAAAAAAAAAAGGCGAGTAGCGATACGAAACGATAAAACGCATAATTTTGAATTCATTACGCAATCCCGTGTTTTACGTGGCCGATCCATCATCTTTTACGAACGATTCTGACATGGAAAGCGAAACGCGGCCAAAATGGAGAAACGTTTTATAGGCGCAACACTTTAAGATTTTTGATACTGTATTTGTCCATATATACCATATATATACATTGTACCGATATTTTTAAACGCGAAAGTCTTATATGTACATGAGAAATGTGATTATAGTAAAATCGAGTTAAAAAAGTTCGAATCAGTGCTAGAATTGGAAAAATTTGCGATACCACATTCCAATCACGCGGAAGTAATAATGTCGTTGACGTGCTGTCGAAAAATGCGTGTTTCGGAAAGCGCGGCATAAATTTACATAATTCAACTTGTAAATCGCCGATACGTCACACGTCACGACGATCCATGCAAAAAAGTGAGGATTACCTCGACTACCTCGTCTACGCGCTGATAGACGAATAGAATTTTCACGCCGTGCAAAAAGAATTGATATATCTATCATAGTTTCGGCAAGATCAACTCTCGTAATGGCTGAAAGGAATCCAAGCAATTTGTCTTGCTCTAAATTACAAAACGAGACTATAACTCGATCGAAAAGCGTCGAATCCTCGCTGCGGCTCGAACGCTTTATTTCGAAGATTTAATCAAAAAATGGGTCGTACTTCATTCGCTTGCCAGGGAAAAAAGGTTCAGCTCTATGTCAAGCCACACGCTATGAATAGATATTGGGAGCATATTCCCCAGCACACAGAGGCACTGATGATCGCGAGGCATCGATCGAGGATCGGCAATGGCATATAAACCAATTCAGTTATTCATAAATTTGCATTTCTTGACGTTGAAAATTCTTTGCTTTACTTCTATACTTTGTTGATTATTGAACAAGATATATAAGAATTTGCAAAACTGCCGCGTCACGTTTGAGAGTGGAAAAAATATACAGTGAAAAACAGAAATTTCTCTCTTCCTCTAAAGATAAAAAATTTAAAGGCACAATTACGAATGTCAATGAAATATAGAAACTGAAAGGCAAACGTCATTCGTCGCGACAAATATGGGACAGGGCTTAATCCTTAACAAATATTAATTCAACACCAACGCGGGAATCCTCTTCCGTTGCTGTTGACGCGACAAATAATCAATTAATTAAAAATTAAATCATAAGAAGGCAGCTAATTAAACTTCAACTAATGAGACTATGGCGACGGGCCAACAACGTGTCGCGACCTTTGTGTCGGTGAACGGCAAGTCTCGCGATAAATCAAGATTAATTAAGATTAAGAGAAATCGAGGTGATGGCTATCGACATTGCCATTTCCAGAAACTCCGAGTATGGTGTCGTGTATGTAAGTGGCAACCCTCGTCTTGATTCGAGATATTTCTTCCATGTCTCTCTACGCTCGAGAGAATTAACGCTCTCGAGACGAATATCGATAGCGCAGAACTAATGCGCGGTATCAAGAATGAAATTAGCCCGCTCGATGATTCGCGACATTCGTTTGACATTTTTTTCTCTAAAATTCGTGGCTATGTTTTCCTCGTCATTCAAAATCCGTCCTGCACATGAAGGTTTACGTACTCTTTCTCTATACGCGTTGTCCTCCTCACCCTTCCTTCGCCCCGTTAAATTTTATTATGTCTTAAATCGAGCTTGTGCTCGGGACCCAACAATCGAAGAAAAATCGAAGAAATATTCAACTCTAATCTTGATAATCGCAAATAAGATATGTATGCAATTTGTATTAGATTTATTAATGCTTAGCCATGTACTGTTGTAATTTAAATATCAAGAAAGGAATCGCTATATGTACTATGTGCTCTGTTGGACAGATCTGTTCCCTCAATGACAACATAAGCGATTGATATTAGCCAATGTACATTATAAAATGCAGTTCTTTTTACGACGAGTTCTTTCGAGAAAAGTATTTTTCGAATCAGTGAGCGTATTAGGAGCAAAACGTTAAAAGTTATATTGTTGAACAAACGATTCTTGTTCGACGTGCTTTCGTGATATCTGGTGAACACGATAAGTACCGTTCCCCGCGACAGTCGATAAAGGGTACCGAGCTAGAACGGGAGTAACGGGAAAAATCAGACGACGAGAAGAAATTTCGCCTACCGACTTTCAACGAGCATTTCCAATCTTCCCAACACGTACCCAACACGAGTGTTTTTACGTGTTACGATTTTCACGCTCCAAATCGTTTCGCCTGTGTGCATCTTTTGCCCCGTCAATGAAATTTCTCGCATTTCTTTGAGTCTCGCCAAGTGTACGCGACGTTTCGCATTTTAGCTGGACAAAACACAGTTTCTTGCGAGAAACCGAGGCCAACTCAAAAATACTTTAAATTAAAAAGTTATCGATCTTAAATGTATAAATATCAAAAAAATATATAAAAATAAAATGCGATATATACGTGATATTTATTGTTAGACAAAAATATTATTAGTTCATCATTATTTTTTATTACGTATAAATTCAAAAATATGACGTTCTTTTTCATTAAAAAAAAAATATATAAGAAAAATTAATCAATTGATTTGGCCAAATAATATTTCGTAACTTCGTAAATTTATATTATCCGTATATATACGTATATTGTATTTCTATAATTTTCTCCAAATCTCGAATAATAAACTCTTATCATTCGCCAACTGTGATCATTTATAATCCGAAAACTATCATTATTTCGTATATAGAGAGAATACTCGTTTTGTTAATCAATTAATATCGATACTAATGTACTCCCTATATATTAGAGTATCATTTTAGCAATAATGTGGCGAGAATGTTCAAGCGTTTATTTCATCGAAAAAGAAAATGATCAGCTGAATCTGTTACTGAATCGTTTATAATCTCTATTAACACGATAGTTTATCGCATGATAAACTAAAAACAAGCCGCAGTTTAATTAAGATTGTAAAACAGAAGAATTTTAATTGCATTCCAATTTCTAGCCAGATATGCACTAATAAAACATTGACTAATGATATACGAAAATAAAAAAATGATCACAATTTCATTATGATATTAATATAATACATTCGTGCACTAGATTGCACGCTTCATTTCTTTGATTCGCGAAACCATGTTTGTTAGTTATTTCAGTCGTAAATTTAAAGAGAAACGCTATCACAAAATTTATAAAGATATATTGCTGCATCTAGAGATGCTACGTAAACTTAATGATTAGAAAAATAATGTGGTTGCATTTATACACTTATACACTTATGAGCAAATATATTATATGCATTTTAGATTTTATTTTCAAATTTAATTAGCTGACTTTTCTCCTTCTATTCTCGCACAAAAAGTGTTTGCGCTGGCAGGAATATTAACGAAGTTAATACTACGACTTTTAATCTTTGAAATCACGCTTCATAAACCTCGTAACAGTATATTGCGATAATAATTTTCCATCTGGGTTCGTTTCGATTCATGCAGAAGTTGTTGTGTAATAAAAAATACACGAAAGTACTAGCACGCTATGGCTTGATTTTCAATTCGTGGCTCGTATATCATTTTCGCTTAACAATGATTCGATACCGCGACATTTATTTTCCCTGCTTGCATTGCAACACGTTGATTCAAAAGTACCACACTAACAATAAGCCGGATACGTAACTTTCCAGTGAATACAATTTTTCTATTATTTTTAAAGTACTAATGTATGAAAGATACGTAACAAGAAAAGCCATTTAAATCCACAAAATAAAATCGTCCGATCATTATTTACAATACATTTTTAATGAAATATTATTAAGATTATGGAAAGTTGAATGTTTTAGATATAAACAATTATCTATCCAATATTCTGCATAAAGCGTGCAGCGACATACATACACAAAGTAAACAATCCCTTTTCAACATTTCCTTTCAATGCAATAATCCAATGTACAGGTTTTATCGCAAATAGAAAAATTGTAGTTAGTAGTACGTACTTGTATTCGCGCGCGAGTCTGACCAAACGCGGCATTTTTTCACTTACAACGGATATATCGCTGCACATCCTCAGATCCTGTACAGATTGAGAAAATTTAACAAGACGAAACAGATACGTCACATTATTGTCGGCAGCAGTACTTTTTATTGACGTTTAAGGATAATAAATAAATTCGTTATTGTTAGTTTAATGAAATTTTCCATTATTAACTCAGATTTACATCATTTATATCATTTATTCACTTATTATTCATTGTAAAAATCTAGCAAGAGAGAGAGAGAGAGAGAGAGAATTATGTCCGTTTAAAAAATATAATTTGAAACAAAAATTTGACAAAAATATATTTTTCACAAAAAAATTTAGTAAACACATTTATAATTTTCATAAAACAGTTTTAATTCCCGTTTATGGCGAAATAAAGAATCGACTAAAGAGATACATAACATCTTATTTTCTTCTTCTTGTACTAGACATTATGTTTACTATAATAAATGTAATGCTAAAAACAAAGAAAATTTTTAAATATCCTAGCAAATCAGATGCGCGTTATAGCATCCATCGTACATTTATACAGAATATTTCATTACACTCTGCCGAATCATCTTTCGTGAAATGCATGTCGGCACATGCTACAAAGATATCCGAGTCTTATAGAAGCAACACCGTTGTTCTTTGCGAGTTTACAAACGAACACTCTTTATTGTCTGAGGAAATAAAGACGACGGATAAAAAGCATCCGTTGCGCTTCCTTGTGAAAGCTCGAAAAGCTACAAGGAAGATGCATCGAGGCTTGAAAGGCAGTGATGTAAAAGCCGCGAAGAAATGTCGTCTTAAAAAGGGACCATTGATATACCATATATCATCGAGGAATCCGTTTCCGGTTTCGTCATCTTTGTACGCGCGACGAAATATTTCGGTGGTTTTTCTGAGAAAGCTATTTCAGAACAAAGAAAGTTGATTCTGTAATACGACCGTGGTGTATCCTTCATCGATCAGAAATTATAACCAGTTCCTCGCTCCAATTTGATAAAAAAGTCATTCTGTGTAATTTTTAATTTTTTTTTTTTCATTGTTAAACGGATGTATTGAATCGCTAGATTGTTTAATTTCTTAATTTAAAAATTTGATGAAATATATCTTTCTAAGATATATGTTTTTCTTTTTAGAAATATATATATATATAATTATAACAATTAAATTTGTATTTTAAAATTTATAATTATAAAAAAATTTATATATATAATTATAATAAGAATTTATATTATATTAAAAGAATACTCGACAGTTAGAATTTTCCACTTAAGTTGTAGTAATATATTGATTCAAACGATGAACAAACAAAAACATATCGAAGCTCATTTATGTTTTAATTATAGCATCTTATTTGTAAGCATTTGTCGCAAATAATACGAAAAGATGTTCGCAAATTATCCATCAAAACTGTCAAGTCACCAAACGATCGTTTCTGTGAAAGAAATAGAAATTGATGAGGATTATCCGCCGTGAATAATGGCGAAGATATAGGGAAGTCGGGAAATTTGCAAAATTCCATACATGAGGGAACGATAATGAAATGATCTCGTCATTTCCCAGGTTAGCTTGTTCCGTTTCTGCCAGTGCGCGAAAAGCCGCCTCTTCCTCTTCGCCTGAATCTTCGATTGTTGACGCAGGATTAATAGATTGCCAGTTGTCGCCCAGTATCCGCTCGCATTGTCGCTGATCAACGACATTATTCGGTTTCTGTCCACGACAAAATCTAGCAATTGTTTCTTTCCTATCAAGAACGTATTTTTTAAGGAAAAATTTTGCTAGTGAGACGACTAGATTATCCAGTATGTTTTATACATATCGGAAAGATTGTAGAAATTATTACATCTAACAAGATAGATAATAATTTTCCGGTATTCTACAATATATACTTATCTTATGTTGTATTTATTTATTTAAATAATATAATTGCAAGTGAAACTCTGCAAATAACTACTATCTCAAATTTACAGACTGTTATTTTTATTTGCAAGTAAATATTTTCACCTTATATATATATATATTACATTATACAACAGTGTTGAACTTAATACGGTTATTAAATTTTGCACATAAACCGATTATATTATATATATGACATTTTTCCACCAGAATAAAAATTCTCATTGCAAATATGTTCTCTTCTTCCGCCTTATAATTATTCGCAATTATTCTTCTTGAATCAGATTTTTCCATCAAGTCTATTTCCGATTGCAAACGAATAAATGAAAGAGAGTTGATACAATCATATATGGTCTATCTCTGCGATTTAAATAATTAAATATCGACGATGTAACGCGACTCGTAAATTGGATCAATTTACACCCGTCGGCACATTGAAAGTTTCTTGCCAATGATGCCTTTAATGAGTGATATCGCTCGCTAAAAATATTCCGTGTATTCAATAAATGTATTCATAAAGAATCGCTCATGATTTACTTCGTCCAAAGAGCAAGCTTCTATTTTGAAACAGATCGAATAAAAAAATTGCGCATTTAAATTCAATTTTAATTATAAAAGAATAACATTTTAATTATGTTATAACCGAGAATGCACATCTACACCTTTTTATAATATTTCTTTTCTAGCACACGATTATTAAACACACACACACACATATATATATATATATATATATATATATATATATATATACATATATACCGTGAATTTGAGACTTCAAAGTCGTCCCGATCTTTTACCGTGACAATACATCAATACCTACACACACTCGTGAACGTAGGCTCGAAAAAGCTGCATCGTGTTTCTCCGTTTAATGCACCTGCGACCTTAATTACCCTGTTACACGGTACTCATCGTTCGAGAAACATGCTTTGTCACCCGTTTACCTCGTATAAAGCTAAGCCCTACTATATCTGTCGTGTCGATGAAACTATTGGCCCACGTGATACCGCCTGTAATCTGCCGTAGGGTTTCTAATCGATATGAAATTAAAATATGTCGGTCGGCTCTCTTCATCCAATATTCACTCCAAATAGATTGACCGACAAATCAAATATCGTAATACTATTTTTAGATAAATGAACATCATTATTATTATTATTTCATTTTAGCAGTCAGATATAAATTGTTGTCTTTTACATGAGTCTATCATATGTGTACATATATAATAAATTATATACAGTATATATATATATATATATATATATATCTTTTTAAATAAAAAATTTATAAAATAATTTATATAATATAATAATATAATATATTTATATTTATATATACAATATTTATTTATATTATAAAAATATTGGAAAAAATAGATGTAAGCGTTTGAAAAGAATTTTCAATTCTAAATTCAAGAGGACAACAAATTCTTAAGCAAACAATAATAGTAATTATAAGTAAGCGGATAATATAATCATTTTCAAACAAAAATTATATAAGAAGCATTTGCTTTGCTCGCAATAATCAAAATAAAAAAAATAAAAAAAAAACCAATGTCGATTAGATATCTCTAACCGATATTTTTTAAAAACTTTAACGGAGAGAAGTTTCTTGACGAGGAAATGTTAATTTTAATTTAAGAAAAAATACCAACGGATTGATAATAACCTCGTTGCGCGACGACAACGTACGAGTAAGTCAAATACCGATTAGCGACGCCGTTGCCCAAAGCAAGTATGCGATATGTAATGCACATTGTTGTTACGCAATGGAATTATCGAGGCGCGGTCGTTCAATCTCGTTCATAATTCGTGGTATGGCCTTACAAATCAATAGCAAATTAAAACGCCTGTTGAACTCGGACACGCCAACCCGCGTATTACTCATCTTCAGAGTCCGTCCTCAGCCAACGAGAGCCCTCCCTTTCGGCTGCATGATTAGCTTATGCGCGAAATGAAACTTGCAGGATCACGATATACCGTTGTACGAGCCACTCTCTTAACGAATAATTCCCCCTTAATCGCCCAAAATGTCGAGATAACCAAAGATACACGGTTTCTTATTACGTTGGTTAGAAAGATAAAGCATCTGGCACAACAATCAGCCGCACGAAACAAAAAGGATTCCGTACAATATAGCGACGCAATCTACTTTTTTATAAGAAAGTTCATCCAATCGATTAATAAGAAAAATAAAAAAAAATATTCGCACATATAAAATATTAATTTTCTCAGATTCTCTAAAAATAGTAAAATAGACATTATTGAAAATCAATTACTTTACAAACTATAACTATAAGATAACTGTATCTATTGCGTATCATTATGTAAGTGTATCATTTGTCACATCATTATCACATATTGTATTATAAATTTCAATACGCATAATAAATAGATGGCAATCTATAAAGCGCGTATTAAATTGTAGAAGAAATAATTAACATTAATTATGATTGCGCAGGATTGTAATCAACATATACCATATATTGTTACAGGAAGAATTGCCAAAAAGCATTCACATTCCATAAATCGATTATAAATTTTATATAAGATCATAATATACAAAACATAAAGTTTACGCGCAACGCTTTAATTTATATTCATGCACAAGTAGCACGAACAAGTATCAATTAATGTAACGTATGAGATGAGATTTTGAAAATTTTGACAAATCCAAATTTATTTTTAATATCATTTTCGTACGGAGGGATCAAGAAGTGTTTATCAAGAATATTTCGATTATAGACAAGCTGCGAAAAGAAAATACAAAACACGTAATGGAGCAAGGGTTGCTATGATTGACTGACAGGATAATTACAAGATAAGTCGCGTGATGAATGAACCAAGAAGAGAGAAAAATTCAAAATCGATGTGTTAAACCTATATTCGGTTGAAATTTCTCCTTCTCTCTCTCTCTCTCCCTCTCTATCTCTATCTCTCTTTCTCGCGTATGCATGATCGTGTGGTCAGATTACATTAGTTTTGCGAATAATACGCAATTTCAAAGTTGAACGCGACAATATTCAACGCATTGAGCAGTGGATAGATTAACTCGAGTAAATTAACTTGTCATGTATATTGGACGATCGTGCGAGGTACACTAATAAAGAACTAACAATAAGAGTATGGGTAGCCACGCAATGTTTT
Source organism: Polyergus mexicanus (assembly GCF_030449975.1). Taxonomy (NCBI): domain Eukaryota; kingdom Metazoa; phylum Arthropoda; class Insecta; order Hymenoptera; family Formicidae; genus Polyergus; species Polyergus mexicanus. Next base: position 11,977,736 of record NW_027223327.1, on the reverse strand, counting down.
AACGCAGTGTACGTTAATAGTAGCCGACAAAGTGTGAAGCAATTACAAAACTTGTTACAAGATGCATTACAACGTTACACCACCAAACTGTTTTTTAATTATACTTTGGAAAATAAATACTGTGTGTATATCATACAAAAATAACAAGTTAACAAGAGAGAACGATAGGGCAAAAATAAAGAAAATAAAATATAAAACAACGCCCCATTTTATAGTGTAGAGAAAATATTTTAGATATAATTAATTATATATACATATGGTATTCTCTCGGCTTCCCAATTATTCAGCCAAATTTTTCCGATCAATGCACGCAAATTTTTTTCAATCAAGTTTATGTTTCTACACGATGACATGTTTCTTAGCCACATCATCAGGACACCGAGTTGGGATTACGCTGGAAAATTAATTCAACGTGTAACAGTAAGTAATCGGGCAGGCAGGGCTGTAACGTAAGCAAATTTGCCTTTTCGAAAATTGACGATCGAGCAAACCAGATTTAAGGGAGAGGCAGAAGGAGAGAAAGCAAGCAAGAGGAAGAGTGAGGAAGATAATCGATTGCACTCGATGCCGAGGGAGCTTCGAAAGACTCATCGAGGAAGGGTTGCAACGACGGGGGAGGATATTCAAGGGGATGAGGCCCAACATGCAAGAGAGAGAGAGAGAGAGAGAGAGAGAGAGGAGAGAAGAGAAAAGAGAGAGGAAGCTGAATCCCGATATCTGGGGCAAGTTTGTGTATCCACATCCAATATTACCAGGTTGAGCCTCGCTTGGGCACTAAGGTGGGCGAGTATTTGTCGACTCACGAATGCTGTACGAGGGCTGATACGAGGTTCGTGGCTCGATGGCAGCCACGGCGGCAGTAGTATCAATGTTATCCCTACCGCTGCCAGACGTTAACGAGCCAGCGTGAAATTGTCCTGAGGGACAATTTTATCGATGCGTTTACCAGCGTTTGTCCATAATCATAAAACAAAGGATCGATCAGCACGAGCTATTGTTGTCTCTGAGGTGATGACCCGCCGACTGGGAATGGTTCTTAGGTCGTCTGGTCGAAGACCTTCCCATTTTGTTCGCGCCATTACGTTCTTTAACTCTTCGCAACGCGCCTTTTTCTTAGCTCTTTATAAATTTTTCTGATATCCTGAATAAAACTACTTTTAAGTATTGTGAAATATCTCAAAAATATCTCTTAATATCTCTCGGGGGGAGAAAGAGAGAGAGAGAGAGAGGGGGGAGGGAGAAAGAAAAAGAGAGAGAGAGAGAGAAAGTATGTCTATGTGTTAATACCAAAGTGTTAGAGCCCCCTAAATGCAAAGCTTCCTATATATTGTAAATGAAATTAATTTGATAGCGCGCGCGATTTACAATCTTCTCTCAGAGCATAGCATCCCAATATAAATAGAAAATATAGATAGGAAATATCTATTTTCTGTCTTCTATCTTTTCTATTTTCTATCGTCGTATACAATATAGATAGAAAAAATATTCCAATTAAATTTTCACTCTGTTTTAAGCAATCTGTAATTTGTGAGAGAATCCGGAATATCTATGTGCCTTTAATTTAATATGTCGTGTATGATAGAAAACATTTTTAGAGAATTCAAATTATATCTACAATATAAATTTTATTTTATTTTCGTAAACAAAAAGAATATCTCGCGAATAACGAAATTCTATCCCAAATTCTACCGTAAAATTGTATAGATTTATAATAAGTTAGCTTTCTTTTGATGAAAATATGCAATAGTTTGTTAGAATAAAAGTTTTCGACATAAGAATCTCTGCATAAGGTGCGAAATTACGCATTATACCCTTCTTTATACCCGGGGCTTATTCCAAAATCCTCTTTAGTATTGATAGCTAATAGTTAATATACAAGCTGAAAAAACTTGTTACAAGTATTTCATAATGTAAAGAAGCATGAAGATATTGTAAGTTCCACTGTAATTTACAAAGATAATGGTATTGCAATTACAATCTTTCTATCGTTTAACAGAGAGCTTCTGATGGCATTTACGATTTCTGATAACTTCTACGAAATGCATTTTTTCGAGAGAGAACGCCAATTGTTTTTTTAATTTTTTATAAAATTTCTTTTCATATCATGTATGCGTATAATTTCAAAGTTTCCACAATTACTCTCGACCAACTCTTTCTCATTTCTCCCCGCTGTCGCTTAGCCTTTCCTCCTTTCCGGCGTTGTGAAAAATTGAGGTAACCGGATAAATGTAGAAGGACGAGAAGAGAAATGTTCGTTTGATCCATACAATCGTGTTCTCTCTCTCTCTCTCTCTCTCGTTAAGGCAACTTTCAAACTTTCGTTAGGTCACAGTTCGTGACAATAGTACAAGCTCAGTCACGAGTAATTCGGCGCCATCGACAGTTACCGGAAAAACTTTTAAATTACTAAAGCTTCTCTTTTACTTAATGTCTAACTAGATATCCGGCACACGATCGAACATCCTATATATAACAAAACGGAAAAAACGAAACAACGAGCACGTCCGCTTTAGCCAGTAAATACAGATGCTAACAACGGCGCGAAAGATGTTAAAAATGTTGAACGCGATAAAAAGGCGGTGGTCGGATGGTATATAATATATTTTTTTAATTTGTATCCGCGGTCTACTGCATGACGGCGACGATGCAATAAACGTTTAATCGAATCATTAATCAAAAGCGCTAATCAGAACGGTTCGCGGAGCGACCAAATTTCAGGATATTCAACTGATATGATTTCGACGTATGTTGAAAGATCAGACGCGTATTCAGCGTCACCGGACGCGGAATAACTTTTTCCATAACGCCGCGAAAATTGCATTATGCGACGTCGAGAAAAAATTGATTCTTTTTTTCGAGGGGACATGCCGGCTGATGCATGAGTTAACGATCAGTTCATAATATTTATGATCCTGACGTACGACAGGATTCCATATCAAACTGCATTACTAGTAACGAAAATATAAAATGTTATATTAAATCGTGAAAATAAATAATTCATAATTAAAATAAATAAATAAATAATTGATAGATGCTATTACAATCAAATGCATGAAATAATTTATTCCTTATATTATTAATCTCTCTCTCTCTCTCTCATTTCATCTTTATTCTTTAGAATTTATTAAAATACGAGTGAGAGAGAAAAATACAGTCATAAAATTCTACCAGAGACAGACATCAATGCTGATTAAAACACTATAAAAAAAAAATGCACTTATCAGTGATTATTAATAGCATTATTTATGTTAAAAAGTATAATATATAATTTAATAAAGTTTATATGAATACAATGACTAGATATTCGATGAAATGATTCCTTCCTTCCTTTTACGTTTCACGCGCTTTCTCCAATTAAATCTTCACGCTTTCGTCACGCAGATGAATATTTCCTGTTTTACAACATCGACTTGAGATTAAGAGATATTTTATGCTCATAAGATATCGATGTTATATTTTACTAACACTCTTTTACTAATTTAAAATCACGCTATATAAAGTATCTTAAAAATTTATTCAGATGTAAAAAGCTGGATATTATAAAAATTCTTTTACATAAACAGCTGTAAAAATATTACGATTAAAAATATACTTCAGTAGACAAGTATATTACTCTAAAGTCGATATATGATTTCTCTCTAATGCCAACTAATTCATGCGAGGGCAAAAAAAAATGAACAGAATGCTTTCCTTTAATTTTAGAATATGAACACATAAAAGGTTCATGGCTTACTAACTTTGACAATATTTTTGAAATTTTCGTGAAATATCCTGAAAATATTGCAATTGCTAGTTTGAAAATTAAAAAAAGTTCTTGAAGTTCAAATCGCGACTTTTGAAGCCGACTTTTGAAACCACCCGCATCCCGATCGATCCTCATCTATGACATGAAGATTATGGTTGAGAGGCAGGCTGGTTTCTAAGATTACAAAAGTTGAGATGCACTTGAGAGTACGAGCTTGAAAATGATCGATAAGACGAAGAACGAGACGCGAACATATCCTGCCGCAAACAAACTTCTCAACTTAAAGCAGGATGCAGTTCCCTACTATTGTAAAATCCCTTAGGCACGCTCTAATCTAGCCTGGTGAAATCACGGCAATTCCCATCTAGACTTTACAGTTTTTCGAAGCGCGGACGCGGCGAAAAACGATAATGTACATGAAGAAAGTCGCAAATTGCCATGCGATATGCGATATTAGTAACGGCGTGCTCCATGAACAAGACGAATTAAGAGAGAAGATGAAACAGCTCCAGATTATATCAATTCGCAAACTTTTCCCTCCAACAATTAAGAAACGATTAATTAGGTTTTTCTTGATTGTGCGCGAAGGTCGATCGCGTTAAAAAAATGTAAAGCTGCGGAACTTGCAAATACGAAGGGAGAAAGATAGTTTACGGGGACATTACAACATTTTATACAATTGTATATAGAATTTTTAGAAATACGAAAATGAGAAAATATAAATGCGTTGGTAAAAGAATTTTCTAACCGAGCGCGAATTTATAAGGGCTTTAAAAGAAAGTGCTTGAAAAATTAATGTAGCTGATTATCGTCTTGTAGTATTTTTTCCATTTTCCAAAATTTTCAGAGCTCAATCACATCTGTATCGCGTTGATCAAATTACAAGATTCTAGGACAGGTGTAATGTATCGATTAATGAATCAAACGCCGTTTCAATTCAGGTGGTTACGTATTGACATAAGGAATCTAGATTAGGAGGAAACCGGTACAACACCCAATAGACTTATGGCGTGTACAAAGGGCGCTCCATGTGTTGGGAACCTGGAACGTTGATCGAGCGGCTGTCACCTGTATGACAAAGCGCCATACCGAAATTCCAGCTTGCGCTAAACACAGGTATGTGATACTATACATTGTTCACGCAAATATCGATTTCTCGAAAGAGCAAACATGCAAACGCACACACAACTTTGGAAATTTTCACCTTCTCTTAAGGCTGTGACTGAAAAAACGGTCTTGTCTTTTTTTTTTTTTTTTTTTTTGTAAAAACATTTAAAAAAAAGAGATATTACATTATTTTTGCACATTTTATTTCGCACGCTATGTAAATTAAAAGAGATTGAAAGAAAAAGCAAAAAAAAAAAAAAAAAAAAAATTATAATGTATTGCATATAAAGCTTTCAATACTTAAAGATTTTAAGTCAATTTCTCCTCAATTCAGTTTATACGCAAAAAGATCATTTTGTGCGTTTCTCTCGGATATTCATGGAATTCTCTACAAAATTGCACGTCATTGTGTTGCGTCATATCGAACATTGAATAACGTTAAACGCACGGAAAGCGTCGCACGGAACACAACTGTCTGCTTTTTACGCGCCGTTGAAAGCCATTCAAAACCGATCTTAACCTGTGGCGGAATAAAGCAGCCGTGACTTTTGTAACAAATCCCCGCTCGGCGAGAAAAAATAAACGGTGCGAGAGAAAACGGACGTGGCGCGGATATTGGCCGCGTCTAATTCATCGTCCAGCCGCGACCTGGACGAATCGTAAAGGACTTTTAACTATTGCGAGTGCGAGCGAGAGCGCCGGCTCAGCTTATACGACGTATCCAGGACGCGTTCGGTTGCTTTTTCTCTACCGCGCAACAAGGATCCTCGTTAAGACGAGCTCGTCTCGCTGATGAATCAGCAAGAGAATTGAGAAAGGGACGAAGGGTTTAACGAGGACTCTTGTCGGATCCCTCCGCGCGGAGTTAACAAACTCTCGTCCAATTTTTGCCATGTCGATTCGTCACCTTATTATTCGTCGTATAAATAACCGAGTCACGAGTATTCAACATTTTAATCAAAGAGAGAGATACTATGGAATAACGGAAATATATGAGTTCGCGTTAGTATATGGTATTTTACGATATAAAAGACCGATTAAAACGATTTCGGCCTCTCGTCTGTTATTTCAAAATCAATGCTCGCTCGTAAAAGGGGGAAAATTCTATTAAAGCGTGCTCGCATCGCGTTTGCGTAATAACTCACTCGAAGATCTCGACCACGTTCGATTTGCAATAGTTGCAAATCTGTGATAGAGGCGAACGATATTTCTCGAGCCGGATACTTACTTGGAGCGTCTGGCTCGTGGCAGTTCGGCTGACGTTCGGAATGTCGGATAAAAGCGACTGCTAGCGAGGGGTGTCGCGAGGGTGCCGAGAGGAACGGAGAGGGACGACTACGACGAGGGGAGAGGAAAGAAGGTGGATGTAGTCTCTGCCCTCTCGCCACCTCACAGCCGACTAGTTTTTCGTTAGCTCGTCGTCCCGTGAAATCTGTCACATCCCGCCTGTAGCTTATAGCGGGTAACGGACGGACGGATGGACGGACGGCGAGATGTCCCTCGTAACCATCGCCCTCGGCGCACATATACATGCATGCTTCGTGCTTCGTCATGTGCCAATGTTTGCATATACGCGCGCGCGCGCGCGCGCCCGCGGACGCACACATGGCGCTCCCATGCGACGTTTACATATCGGGTGTGCGCTTTGACAAGCGCACTGTTCGACGTAGTCATTCATCGACCGCAAACGTTCTCGATTGGCCGTGCTCGCTGACCGAACCGCCGCCTTGATTCAGAACGAGGTTACCAACACCGGTTTACATCCAGGGACGGGCGGGCAATAGGGTACATACAGCGGCCAGGTAAACCCTGAATGCACGAGATGGCCTCGTAATTACGCATGCTCTCGAGGAGAGATATAGCGCGGAGGAAATATGTACGGTATGAATGGAGTGAGCGAAAACGTTGTTGCCCGATCGTTCCTGATCGGTCGATCCCGTAATTTGCTCCGACACGCACTTGGAACGATATCCCCCATCTGTCGGAACAAACATACCTGCAGCAGATCTGCTTAGCGTATGACTCCCATGTCGCGCGTTCGACTTATGTTAGACATGAATTTAACTCGCCAAGATAGATTTGTCGCGAGAGGAGAAAAATTCTCTTCGCATTTCGCGAAAATGGAACATTTCCGTCTTTGTTATATTTGCTGCTTTATCGCGATATAATCTCGAAATATACGTTGAATAAACTTAAGTTTCCATAATATCGAAGATGTAAAATACAAACAAAATGTAGACAAAACACGCGCGTTGCTCGCTGCAAAAGGAAAATGATTATTAGCGATAAGAAAGTCCGTGCGAATCCTCCTCTTAGCAGTCGTATAAGCCGGAATGTTTAAACATCCACCGACCTTAACAATTTCTCTCGTATTTACGTGCAATCTACGCGCATCGAGACGAATGACACCTGTCGCGAATCACTAAGGGTCTTCCGCACAGTTTGTTGCCTTTTGCTTTTGCGATCGTTTCCAAATTTTGGATTAATCACATTAGAGTTATTAACACATGTGCTAGATAAATATTGAGTATACGAGGCAACTTTGTTAAGAGCTACATACTCTCCTTTCGAGGTGACAAACCTATGTATATGTACATACGCATACGTGCACGTTTAGCATGCGACACAGAAGAGGAACGTAAACTTGATGCGTCACTATAACAAAAGAGGACAATGAAGCTCGTCGGAATTATCAGACATTCGGCAAATACGTAGACGATAGATTAGAAGCGATAAAGGCAATATCTCACACACACACAAAAGTGCGTTAAGGTTCGCGACTAAATTTGCATATCGTACGCTCGGAAAAATTCTTGACTGAAAGATTAATATCTTGTCGGAACGCGGAGAACCGCGTGGCAGAAACGCGAAGATTGTCACTCGGCAGGAAGCCTGGAATCTCTCGCGGGATTAATACGTCAAAAGGATGAAATTTCGATATTCCGCGATGATATATTCTATCCGTGTAAGATCTTCATATGTGTTTATTCATCATCTCTTACACATTGCGAAATATCTGCAATCTGTGAATCTCTTTGCCAGCTTTTCACGTTTCCCTTCATAAAACGAACTATTGTGCGTAAATAAATTGTGGTGTAAAACTCATGTTTCTTTAGGGAATAAAAGAAATTTCAAAGCTAATGTCAATTTTCAGTTTATTACAATAATTTTTACGATTTTACAAAAGCGAATACGTATTACCTATATATTGTATTTCGTCGAGAATGGATCTATCTCGGACGAAAATATCATGAAAAATATTGGAAATTTTCATTTAAAAATAATCCACGAGTTTGTATTTAATCCAAAGAACCTATATACCTATATACACGCTCGCAGGAAAAAAAAGGAAATAATCGCAATCGAAGCTATCGACAGTCCTATCGTTTTGCGACTTTGTGTCGGCAAACACGAGTTGCGCTTTCTCGCAGCTGGTAACGCCGATATCTCCCTGCAACCTCCCTTCCCACCCCTTCCCGACCCCCCCCCTCCCTCCTCCTGTATATTTATGTATATCGCATTATGCACGCGACGCGAGAGTGTTGATAAACACGGCGTGTACGTGTATGGGTTGTGGTGTGATACGGAATGGCGTTGATACGGTATAAAGCGGCCTGGTAGGGGCGGTTTAGAACCTATCGATCACAAGCCTTGTCCACGATACGGCATACCCTCCTTGTTTCGCAACCTATTTCTGCAAGTCTCGAACGCGAACAGAGGAGAGAGAGAGAGAGAGAGAGAGAGAGAGAGAGAGTGCGAGGGAGAAAAATCATAAGAGTTGAAGATGAAAAGTAAGCTCGGCGAATGGGAATCGTCAATCATGCGGGTCGTAATACTGTTTCGATATAGGTATTTCCGCGCGGAAAACTACCAAAGCTGCACGATAAAACGTATTTTCTCCAATGTCATAAGTATAATCCTACGGTACTATTACTCTGAAAGATTAAATTGTCCATATCTCGCGTAAAATGTGCTCTTGTACATACGTGACGGTTTGATGTAGAAATGTCGCGTTATATATCGTTGCTCATATACAGATATACCGGTTACGAATGCCTGCATCGATATTTGAAATGTACTCGTGACATTTTAAAATAACTCTGGACGGATATTTTTTGTAAAAAATAATTCTGTCGATATTTTTTTTTTTTTTTTTTTTTAAGCGTACAAATGACATATTTTGATATCACACATTGGATGATCATAACTAGACACATAGTTTGTAGAAATTGAAGGAATGGACATATTTCAAAGAAATTTTGAGAATAATTTGGAATCTATTGAGAGAGAACCCTTAATATTATGAAACGTTGAAAATGAGGTAATATGAATAATCGAGTAGCCTTTGAGAGGAGAAATGGTTAACCGTACACCTTTACATTTTAGAAGCGTTACTAAGGCAACAAGCGATATTCCGCTTCCGATAATTGAATTTATCGTGCGGAATCTTATTGTCAAGAATGCGTTCGATATCATCGTTGTAATTTCGCCACGCTATGTAGAATTTATTTCTTAAGAAATATTCGAATTACCATATTTATAATTGGCACAATCTTTGAAGCTTTATTTATAATATGCTTTTATGATCTTCTCGGTACGAATCATGAACATTGTCTGAAAACAAAATTTTGATAGTAGAATTCACATACAGAAAAGATCAGGAATGCTACGGAAATAATATTGTAGTATTCGTATCTTTGCATACTATACACATACATACGCACACATATGCACATGTCTAAGAAATATACGAAATAAAACAAGCGCACCAACTGGACGTATATAATAAAGTTGTATTGTGTGCAGCATATTGTTACGAATATATCTCGTAGTGTTATCGTCAAAGACTTTTAAAGTTTAACGTATAAAATTTACACGTTCTTAAAATGAAAAATGAAAAAGAGGCAATAAGAGCTTATTGCCAAAACAGGCTCCTATTGCCTCCTTCACATTTTTTAATTTATAATTATGAGAATCTTATTTGAATTATTTAATTAAAAAATCACGACCATCATATGTATTAATTTACGTGCGCGTTTCACATTTCATATTTTTAAAAAATTAAAAAATAAAGACTAGAATTTTTAAACCAAATGTCCATTATTCTCTTCTTAAAATAGATAAACATCAAATATACATATATAATAATACTAGTATATAAATCGTAAGAAAAAATATTGGATTTATTTTATTTACCATAGAAATAATTATTCTGTAATAAAGTCGGAGCCGAGAAGTAAATCTTTTTTATTTGATCTCGGGTCTGTTACATCGAAATCTTTTCAATTTATATTAATGATGTAATCACGCATTCTGATAGCTCATGGGGATAAGCTTGAATGATTACTTTGCGGATGATTGAGACGACTCCTCCTTCAACTCGATAACCACGTCTCTTTAAAGCTTGAAACTAACAATAAAGAAAATACGGATGCAAAAGAATATCTAAACTTCGAAACAACATTTATTTCATACATAAAGCTGTGTATAAACATTTTTTAAATATTATCCTCAAATGCATACCACCGCAGATACATCTCTCATCTATTATACGAACAGTTACACAAATCGCGTCATGCCCGCAGCCGTATACAATATTTAAATGATTAATCGAAACTTAATCGCAACATGTATTCTTGCAAGCTCTTTGAGGAATATTATCTTACGCATAACGTCCAATTCGTGAAATCAGACCAACCAACACGCTGCAATATTTTTGTTAACGTCGAGTAATATCGCAGAGTGTAAAATATATCTTCTACATTAATCTTTCGAGCGCAATTTATGCTTTAGAAATTTTACACTAACTTTAATTATGAAAGAATATTTCGGAATATTAAAAAAATTATGATTTATAAAAAGAATCGAAAGAATCTCAGGGAAAGAAGAGAGAAATATTAGTCATGATATTTCGAATTTACGAATAAGAGAAAGTGAAACGATTCGAATAACAAGTAGGCGTTATCAATCACAGGGGACGCATCTATTGTATTATTCGTCTGCTCGATTATCAGCGGCGGCATAAAGGATGAAAGTAAAATAAACCATCCTGTCATGCTAACTTACAGCTCGCTTTAAAAAATATATTGTGTATATATAAACGGGCGGGGTCGCATCTTTAACGGTAACAAAGACCCCGGCAACGCGTACACTGCAACAGTACCGTGTATCTATACATAACTGTAAAAAATCAATATATCTATGCGTTTTTCTCTGCACAACGCGCTTAACTTACGGTTGCAATTTTTAAAAATATTCACCCTTGCTTTCACTCAAAGTATAATCAAATCCGCAGCTGTCTCGCGTGCGTGGAAAAATTGATAGATCTACATATTTGACGCTATCCGCAACAAGTCAAACTCGCTTTGCGAATTGCGAGTTGTATATAATGATGGATTATGAAAAATCTGTCTACATATGAAACTTCCATTTTCTATTTTCTATATAACTAACGCAATTTTATAAATGCGAGGAATATAATAAACGCGTAATTTTTATATATATATATAAAAAAAATACAGATATGAAATTGCTTTACATATTTATACATGTATGTATTAAATACTTTTTTCTTTAATTATATTATATTATACTTTATTTGAATCTCATATTTATATTATCGCTATTAATTGAAAATAGCAATCGTAATCGTTTTTCATAACAAAATTCATGCGTACATGCAAGAATACGATGAAATATCTCCAGACTTTTTATATGCCATAACAACAAGATTATTGAACGCTTGTATCTTTTCATAGACCCCCTCCCCCTCCCCCTCCCCCTCCCACCCCTCCACTCTCAAGTGTGTCGAGTAATTTATCGAATACGGAAAATTTCACGTCGCCGTATTGGCTCGTAGAATCTTTTCGCGAAACTTTTCCAAGATCACTCGGACGCGTGGCAAAAGATTATAATATGTATCATCGCAATTTCGACCTCCCCGTTCCCGATTTACTCGTTCGTCATCCACGCCGCCGTCTATATACGCGATTAAACGCGCATACCAGAGCGTAAATATTCAAAAGTCCGTCGGGCGCGTCGAATGCATAACAATGGGATGAATGTTTCGCGTCACTCTTCATTTTTACCGGTAAACCTTTTTTTTTCAGAACTTCCAGTGCGCTGCATAATACAATATATCTGATATCTGCTATCTACAAGTTTTTAGGGAACGTTCGGACATTACTATTATCGTCCGTATTTCTACTCTTATTACACAATGATATAATAAACGAAGATATAATACACAAAGCTATAATAAGTATTAAAAATGTGTCTTTCGGCAAACGTAGAGAGCGAAATTTTATTTTGAACTTGTAATAAAGATATACGTAATTATACATAAAAGAAATCTTAAAATTCTTAAAAATTATAATTTTTATTCTGGCTTTAGAATAATTATAAAGTTATTAAAGATTATATGTTAAAAAGTTTTTTAATAATTAAAGATAAGAAAATTATAATTCTTTCTCTGTATATATCACAACATTGGCAATAATAATTTATCGATATAATACACACACAAACACACACGCGCGCGCGCCAACAATAGATTATGTTAAAACTAATGAACTATCTAGAATCTAGATAATATATCCCAATTCAACAAAAAATATTTATTTCTAACAAAAATAAACTATCGGATTTTCGAGAAATTAAAAAAAAGATAGCATCCGATCGTGAATCATACAAGAAGATAAGCTTGACTCATCTATGTCTAAACTCATCGAAGAGGAAGAATGTAATCGAGAGAAAGTAGAAAATCAGCGAGATGGATATTGTATTTCTTTTTTATTATCCTTTCCCCCGAATCTATTCCCGTTTGTTCGACGGTAAATTATGAGGAAACATGTTGATCATTTGTATGTTGCAATTTGCATTCCCGCGCGTTAATCAAATCCGGGTTAACCGGAGCGAGTGCAAGAGATTGCGCTTGTTACTCCGCGGATTTAATACCGGGGAAATACATACACACACGCGTTCTCGTTTGTCGAGTATTCTCGTTTAAGCCGCGAATATCGAATTCGCTGGATCGAGATACGCCTCGACGCGTCAAGTTGTGTATGCGCGATTACGAGCGATCTAACGGAATTAATTTTCCGTATTGTATTAATTAAGCGTATAGATTAACATATATATCAATAAATTGACACAATCGTATAAACTATTGCTGAGATTGCGATCCTAATGATATATTTTAAGCTCCAAATTATATATATTTATGTCTTTTTATGTGTATCTTTCTAAAAATATATTTAGACAATTAATAGAGGCTTATGGAAAAGGATGCTGCAGAGCATCGCTGCGCAACTGATCGATTGACATTTTTAGAGAACGCCAAACGTGAATCTACATTGGCAATTTCCGGCGAATGAAAGATTCGCTCTCCGACAAACTCTCGGCAAACGAATCGAATGAGACTGTCTCGTGTCGTAGCACCAATTTTAAAGTGTCGCGCGGAAAGTCGCCGGCTTCCAGTCAGGCCGGTTGGAGGATAATAACGTGACGTGCCAGCAGTAATGCAATCTCGATCAAATTTCAATGGCTCAGAAATACCAAAAGACTACAAGCGGGCCAGGATATTTTGACGGAAATTCAAGAAGTAGAGCAGAGAGAGAGAGAGAGAGAGAGAGAGAGAGAGAGAGAAGAAGAGACGCGCTTCGAAAGATGTTCTTCGAGAGATGAAGATACTGTGAGAATATAAATATATTATGAACACCCGTGTATAAAACAATCAGTTAGGATTCGAGATATCGAAAGTTAGAGTCAGCGAATTACGGAGCTCCACCGCGTTGCGATATATATCGAAGCCCGATGAAGAGAGGGAGCAGTAGGTATAAAATAAGCGAAGATAGGGAAGAGTGCGAAGATTGTAGAGATAGTTAAGATCGTAAGAATCAGCTCAGCGTTTTCAAGAGATAAAACTTTATTATAAAGAGACAACGACTCTCCGTAAAAATGCTCTTTCGCTTTCGAATTGATCAGGTCATATATATCGTCTTCTTACACGGTTTAAACAACACGTGTATCGGCCTTAGCAGCCATTAAACTGAATAAAGCAGTGAATTTAAGGTAACGTTTAAATACTTCTCGTTACGCATTTATTTAAAAGACGATAAATCTATACAATACAATAACAAAGCTATAACTATAGATAGCTATAGAAGCAAGATCATCTTTACAAATTGTCGTCGTATTAAAAAACCTGATAGAGGGGAAAGGCTCCTTTCTTTTTTCTGTTTATTTTTTAATCGCGCATAGAACGCATATACATATACATTATAATGAAATACGTACTCGCCCCTTTATTCGCGCGAATAAATTTTTACCGATTATTCTCGATCTTTTTTTCTTTATTTTTTATATAATCCTCTTATCGCACTTGTTACGTCATAAGAAGTATATTCTAAACCAATTAGAATACTATCTTGGCAATTGACATTCTCAACGATGTATCGTTGAAGAATTCTAGAAAGAATTCCGTGGAAAATCGGATACACGACATGCCTCTCCTCGTGCGCGTTCCGCGCAAATTACGTTGCTCTCCTCGCGCGAGAGAAGCAGTTAGTAATTTACGTGCCGATCTTACTTAGCGCGAAGCGCATATGTAGAAGGAATCTTTCGGAATCTCTCTGCACGCGTAACGTCAAATTAATACGAAGCGGCTTAAAACGCGATTACACTTGGAGCGGGGACGCACGAGTGCAAAAACGATTTCCTCTAATCACTAGCATCACGGCTGACATGTGCGTCATGTGGCAATCCTAATTATTGTATCACCGCACATCGAAAACATTCCGAGTTTCTTAGTTAAACTTCGCTTGCGTGTAAAGTAATCGAGTAAGTCTATACCGAATAAGAAGATATCAAAAGTCATCTCGCGCGCGCTTCATACACGTATGTATAATACACGTGCAAATATCAAACAAATTTGCAAATTAATACAAATATCGTCAACGACATTCCTACAAAAATACGAAAATCTCGTTATACGTTGCACTTATTTTATTATTTACTAGTGATTTGACATTTTTTTAAAGACCTTCGTACATGGAATCGATTTCATCCAATTATACAATTTACAATTTTCCATTAGATTGATTCAAATAAAAATTTGACGTTTTACTAAATGGTGCGTAAACTTTAATATAAGAAATACGTTAATGTAAAAGAAATACTGTAAATGTAAACAAATGAATAAGTCGCAAAGAATAACAGTTGTATCGCTAAAAGCACAGACTAAAAGCATTTCTTTTTAGGCGCCCGGTACATCTTACATTACATTCTTGGCAAAGTAAAGAATTGTAATCCGTACAAGCGTTTTATTATAAAGAGAAGGATACACAGTGGACAAAGTGTCCTTTAAGTCAGCGAAACGAGAATGTGTCGAAGAGCAGTTTGAAACAAAGACGTCGGAGTTGGATTAATATGGGACAATAAAGAGAAGGCCGCGCGTTCTCGAGCAACCGTGAAGATTATCACCGTCACTCGGTATATCTCGATTGTCGGTGCCGAGATTCGATATTTCATTTTCGGATGGCTGCCGAGATAAAAACCGATATATATATATATATATATATGCGCCGTTAGAGAAAAGAAACCGGCAGGATACTCGTCGTATCCCAAGCGTATATTATAATCTTTCTCCAACGGATTTGTTCGCTCGTCGTCCTCGTTTTATATCGATGACCCGTGACACATATTTACACGATGAACGCCTTAATTGAACAAGCAGATTAAATCACTCACACGTAGAACAGAGCACACACGATGTTCCCGGATTAAAAAGGCAAAAATTGTTCCCTTCGCAATAATCTGTATTGATTATTCGTCTAGCTAACAATAAGTTCATACATGCAGAATATAACATAATTTTCAAAAAGCAATTTAGTTTTACTCTTATGTTCTTTTAAATTCGTAGCGTAAAAATAATTTCTGCGCGTGACATGGTTGTTAAATACCAATTGTTATTAATAATAATTTTAATTGTGCTTTCGTAGTAGTAATTAATTAAAACACGTTTTGCTTATAGGACAAACATGACGTAAAGAATTCATGACTCGAAAATTTGCGTGTGTACCTATATTAAATCGAAAAATTTATTTTAAAAACCTAAAATAAACTTAATATATACTTTTCTGTATATGAAATAATAATAGTATTCTAAATAGTACTCTACAATGTTCTTTATAATTAAAATATATATAATTATGTATACGGCAAATCACAATTTTCTGCGAATTAAACTTCTAATGAATTTATTCTGAATGTAAAGTAGAGATGGCAACGGATAACGCAATTGGAAAATTATATATTTATGAAATTTTTCGTCTCAACAAAACAACGAATTCTACAGTAATGTCTAAACGTAAATCTGTATTTTGCGCGCATAAAACAAGAGAGATAAAAAGTCAGCCCTGTTCCGTTTTCAGAGTTCGTAGATTCAATTCCCTCAGTTGTTATAAACCATTTTGTTCTCTGTACCAGAAAATCCCAAGTGACGACAACGAGCACGCAAGTTTATTAATTACATCAGTGAGTGCGGCGACTTGTAACAATTAATAAACGCGAAATTAAAATTAGATTATCCAAAATTATGCAATATTTATTACGATATGACTAGCAATATAGCAATAAATATTGGTTTATTCACAAACTTATATTATACAACATCATATGTTAATTGTATATATGATAATATATTATGTTACATGTCACAGCAAATAACTGAAAATTTACTCAATTTAAGATATGCTAATCATTCGCGATAAAGTTACGTACGAATAAGGTGTAATTAAGTTCGTTTGAACTTCATACATTACGCACGCAAATAATTTTTAATTATCAGTTTAATAATTATAATATTCTCGAGTAATATTTTCGTGATATCACGCAATTACAAATAATGCATTACCTTTCAAACATTTTACGCAAAACGGTATAATTGCGCAAAATGCATAAAATATATTGAAAATTGCAAATCAAGCGTGATTAATTTAATTAATTAATTTTCGTAGGAGAAGAATAGAAGAATATAAAAATAAATTAAAAATATTCGTAGTAGAAAATTGTGCCGCACTGATATTGAACTGCATCAAAGATTCGATCGCTCTTTCATATTGAATGTCTATACTCGTTTTACGGAAAAGATTCGCATTGAAAGTGCTATCGATCAGTGCAGTTAACCGCCCTGTAATTCATTTCATCGTTTAAAAAAAAATTGTATGAACAAAAATGTGCTGATCGTCATATGTGCATTTGAGAGCGCGTGTGTCTACATAAAATTTTATCTCCGTATGAGAATTGCGTCAACTTTTTCGCGACAACGAATAAAAAATTTTGTCAAAAATTGTAATTGCGAAACAACGTAAATCGAAAGTCTATCACGAAAAATCGTATTAACCGCATCATTGTAATAGGATAGATATGCTGTCGGATAAAATCGCTTTCCAAATATATCCAAATCCCGTTACGTTTTAATGACTAGAGGTGATTTCGACCGTAAAAGCGAGAAAATGATCATGCTGAAAAATAATCTCATCGAAAACAAAATGCGTTTGTGATCTGAGCGAAGATTTTTAAAACGCAAAGGATTAATTCTTTTTCTATATAATTATATATCAAACAAAGATGTAATCTTTTGTCGCGCATTTATAACAATTAGTCAAGCCTATTTAATACAATATTAATGAATAACGTGACAAGACACGTGACAAGTTATCGCCGTATCTCGATGTAATAGCCGATAAAATTTATATTCTCAAAGAGAACTGCTTTCAAAAAAGTAGCGAGCGTGAATTAAATGTAAAAGGCAACTGTCCATTTCATGTTTCCAAGAGTGATGTCGAATATAACTCAACACATTCGCGACTACTTGAATACGAAACACGGTTGCAATTTGCATTATTCAAATGAGACGCAACACTTTTGGTATTTATACCAAAATATAAAGTGTAACGTCATATATATATATATATATATATATATATATATATATATATATATATATGGCATAAGAATGCGTCGTAGCAAAACAGCAAATGGTCTTTCCGTTCAAAACATTTCACAAAACTTAGTTCAATACATTTATTATCGCATCTGTAGATATCGATACAATAAATCGAGTTTGAAATATATTAAAAATTTTTACGACTATAAATATCCTCGATGATTCTATTATAAAAAACGTTATTTATCGCTATAGTCATATTACTTTTTCCTCGAACACTGCATTCATCAAATCATTCTAATAAAAATATCAATTCGTATATGTGTGATAAATTATAAATGGTAAATGGTAAATTGATAAATTATGTATATATGATATATGTATATTATATAGAATTTTCAAAATATATTTAAGAGTTTTATTTGTTTCATTCATTTGTAATTATCTTAATAAGAATCAAAATTCTTTCATCACGTAATGCCTATAAAATTAATTTCTACAGTAAAAAAAAAAAAAAATCGAGTAAAACTCACAAAATCAAAGAGCTACAATAGCAGTTTGCATTCAGATGAGTGCAAACATATCGGCGGCTGTATACCATACAAACATATTTTAATCCGTGCGTATTCGTGCGATGGTGTGCATTTATAGCATGATTATTATCGTTATTTTTATTACATATCTACTGGATCTTCGTAAAATTACTTTAAAAAACTGCACAAAAACAAAAGCGCTGTGTAATAATCTTTATTCAACTGAAATATCGCAAAAGAGACGATTTGAATACTTAACTATGAGACAAAAATGTTACACTTATGTATATTTGTAGATAGAAATGATAATAATAAAAATATTTATTATATATATACATATATTATATAAATAATATTATATAAAAATTCTCGCTACGTTTTAAAAATACATCACTCACAACAGTTTCTTTCACGAATTGTTCAGTTATAGAGGGAGGAGGGAGGGGAAGGGGAGAGGGGCAGTACTTTTAATGACAAAATTATTTAAAGAGATATATTTATACTATATTATCACAGCATGATTATAGTGGTTTGATTTTTGCTGCATAAATATATAATATTGTAATCATTATTTATAAAAATTTTAATTAATGAAAAATTTTTATAAATTAAAATTTTTCAAAGTCAGTCAAATATGTAAATGTAATGATAATATAATATAGTACTCTGGTGCGGAATTTAAAATATTATCGCGTATTACAGCGATAATGTAATATTTATCTACCCTAATCTAACCGCTCTTCGCTCCTGGAAATCTAATTGATTTCTACGAGTCAAGCAACAAATTTTATTTGTTTGCTTTGATAAAACTAATAATCCAAAATCGAATGCCTTTACAAAAGCTATTGCCGATCGAGTGTATACCGAAAATATTTTATATCCAGGAGAATGAGAAATTTATTTATTTTCGACATGAGACGCGATTAATTCACAAACAATCACGACAATCACCTCTTTTCCCTGATTAATTTATATTCGAGTGAATAGATTTTCCGATATAATATTTCAAACTGCAAAAATGTATTGTGGAATATTTTTACAAGCGAAAAAATATTTGCAATGCAGATATAGTGGGTTAAAAAAAAAAGAAAGAAAGAGAAACAGATAAATAATTGACAGTACATTTAAATACAATGTAAATTACGGTATATGTTTTGCGCGATATACACGTATTTCCTTTTGTAAAAGTCACACAATACCGGCAAAATAATAGGTTTGGCATATTGAAACCATATGATCCTCTGCATTTATTGAAATATTCAAGGTGTTTATTATTTTGTAAATTTGTATGCGCATTGCGATTACAATGTTATGCGCTCTGCTATGCGAAGAAGAGAATGTAATCATACAATTGTTCGCATATCCGAAAATATATTGTTTATAGAATCTATTGTTTATAGAACGCTCACATCCGTATTTTAATGCATGTATTTGCATTATTCAGTATATGCAAAATTTTCTATAAATTGAGAGGAGGAAGCAAATCACATAACTCAATTTGCAAATTCCGATATTAATATAGTATGTAATACAGCAAATTAAACTCGAAAATTGATTATTTTTGTGTCTTGTCTTATCAGACATTTCGTCTCATCTTTTAGAATCAGTTTCATCGAATTCCATTAACTTCGACTCGCTGAATTCCATGTCCTGTTTTCTGATTCCAAAACTGGAATCAAGAAATGACTTTAACCGCATTTTAAAGTTAATCAACGTAAATAGAAAACCGATCGTTAACCGTTCGCATTGTCCTGTCGGGATTCCCTGCGGCAAACATAAGTTCTAATCCATTCACACGTCGTAGGAAAAGAGAACATCGTTAGAAAGCATCAGCGATCTGCGCTCGCGACGCGGCGGCGACGCGTGTGAGATTTAGTGGCAAAAGTTCGCGGATCATGCGGCACCAAGTGAATCGGCATCTCGCCTTTCTCCGATAAACTCTCTATCGGCCGCAAACGATCGCGGAAGGAAATGCACGACTAAATAATCATTGGTTCATCGGCGCACACATGCATGGAAGGAAGTATCTGGATTCTTCACCGGATGTTCGGTTCCTCTTGCCGTAGATTGTGCCGAGCAGCGGTATGCAGGACAGTAGGTCGCCGTCAGCAGCGGTAGATCGGCAGCTTCTACCCCTCTTCTTTCCTCATCTTTTCTCCTTTCTGCTCCCCCCCTCCCCCCCCCCCCGACAAATCAGGTTTTTCTAAAAGGCTGTTCACTACTGTCTTTTCCTCCTTCTCTTCACCGAGAAGAAACAGCATAATCCAGAGCTCGTTAAAGCTCGTTGCTTTGTAGCCCTCCAATAGATGTATCGATAACGCTATCGAAATTGTTTCTTTAAATGGCAATTATTATGGCATTAATGACTACGAAGATGTTTTTGCGCGAAGAAGAACGGAGAGCGTCTCTCGTCATCTCGGTTGCGCTCGATTGCTTTGTGCTCGTCATTCGAAATCATTTGTCCTTCTTCTTCCATTTTTTTTTGATCACTCGAAGCGGTAATAACGATAGTATTCACTTCCTATATCCGATGTTGCGATATACCGTCGTAGAACAGATGGCTTCTGTTCACGCTTTGCCTAGAGTACTCACCTTTCTATGTGTTCTTTCATTCTTCCTAGCGCTTTCTCTCTCGCTCATGCACTCATTCGCACAGACTTGTTTGTCGTCTTTCGCTTGATCTCTCTCTTTCTTTCCTCCGTTCTTTTTTTCAATCTACTCTCTCCTCATCTTGCTCTTCGTGTCTCAATCCCCATTCCTCGTCTTTCGACGTGTCCGAAGATTTTGTGAGAGTCGTTCGGTTCACGTGAGGCAGAGAGAGATCCTCCACTCTTCTTCCACCACCAACCTTCCAAACCGGGATCTCACGTATTCCCAAAGACGAACGGCAGCTTCGTTACTCGCATTCACGTCCGACATGTCGTATCATTCGAAATTCACCAGCAAAAACACGCACCGCCGCCGCAAGCTCGATGATCCTAGATAAGCACGAGCGGATTCGATCACGCGTTACGATACTGTTCGCGATACTGTGAACGTGCTCGCTGTAAAGTTTCCGGATCGCGAGACCTAAAGTCATTCTAAAGCTAAGATGACCCTTCGCACGGATTGACTCTCGAAAGGAAGTTTGTTCGCAGTGTGGATACTTCGGATTTAAGGATCAAGAAGTACTCCATTATTACTATATTCTCGTAAGTCTTCAATTAATACAGTTGAGTCTCTTATGCGAAGTTTACGTATGAGAATAAAAAGTAAACAGAAAAGGGATATCTCGATATTTCGAATAAATTACAAGTTTTTAATGTGAGATAATCTTGAATTCGGCCATTTTTTAATTAATTTTCTAAATGGCTTTTATGTAAGTTTTCATAAATATAAAATAAAAGTTAGAATATGTAAAAGAAGTAATCACATAAACGTTAAAAAGATTGCTATATAAAATTGAAATAATGAAACGTTTATATATTTGTATATTCTTCTCATTTCAAAGTACGATAAATTACACATAATATCAATTACCATATTTGAGATTTTTAACATCGTGGAAATGTGTCACAATGAAAAATAATTTCCCAAGTACATAGAGCTTCTAAACTTAATCTGTTCATATTTTCATAATTCATAATTTAACGTTGTATTATCTGACGTTTAAATAAATTTGAGAGTGAAATCATCATAATGACACGTAATGAGCCTATCATGTTCATTTACAATATAATCATGTCTTGAAATATGTGTTAAAAAATTAAGGCTCTAAATGCCATTCAATTAACATGTTCTAAATAAAACTTCATCATTCCGCAACATGCACGTTCGATATAATAAATGTTCTTTAATTAACTTAAAAGATTTTATTTCGATATTTTTATTAAATGCAGCATAAATTATGTTAAAACTCGTTACCGGTATTGCATTCTCAAAAATTAGTTAAGTTAATAGTAACTTAAAAATTGCGAGAACCGCTCTAGGACGACGAATTCTGCGCGCACAAGCATAATTAAAGTAATTAAAAAAATTTGTTACCATATGCAAGTGGAATACGAGCAAACTCGTATTATATTCTTTGATATAATAAATTGTACGCGTGAAAAACGTTTCATTAAATATTCTACCCCCCCCCCCCCAAAAAAAACCCGCAGTTGATACATTAATTACTTCCCAATTATTTCATCCAGGTATAAAACATTTAAACGAGATGCAAATATATATTGTATATGATACGATAACTTTTTTTAACGCAGAAACTGTTTCGCAATTAACTTTAGATGCAACAACTGTTCCAATCAATGCATGTTCATGCCTTATATTCATCGTTATTAAGCGATGCTTATATTATTCCGAATTATTCATTGCAGATATCCATATCCATATTGTTCTATTTTCCCTCTCGCAAAATCTTTCAATATCTTTCTCTCGTCGGTGAATTTTTTCATACCATAAAAGGCACATGTTTCCAACAAAGGTATACGGAAATTTGCTAGGCATCTGCGATACGCCAGCGAGATTATACACCGCAGTTTCGAGATCCGATGCATCATGCATGGACCATTTCTGTCGCTATAGAGTGTCGCATCGCTAACGGCAAATATTTTATTCTGCTATAGGACGCGCGCACGTGTACAAAGCGTACAAGAGGACTTTTATAAAAGAAAAATGGATACTTTTTCCATTTTTGATAACTTCTGTTTGAATTTATTTTCCTCTTTCCACCTTCTTGTTTTACAGCGCTCGCTTTTAAGGAAATCGAAGACCATCGTGCATCTTGAAACATTAATGTCAAACTTCTTCGGACCGTTCTCCGCGTCGATTTTTTTTTTTTTTTTTTTTTTATAAAAGATTTCTAGAAAAATCTATAATTATAAAAATATATCTTATATTAAAGAATAAACAGGAAAAAATTAAATTTCATTCATACAAGTAGATAATAAAACTTTTGTGCATTCCTTATTTATTTTCAATTTAGACTCGTGCATTAATACTATTTTTCACTATTTTAATACTATTTCGTGTAGTATTTAATTATAAAAATATCTAACTGAAAAATTATTAAAAATATGTTATACACAAGTGTAGACGTATAGAGTCAAGATATCAGTCAACTAACGATAAGACATTTTCTGATAACAAATTTTGCATGTATAGAGTAGGATTTTGCCGTGATCGAGTTTTGGCGTTTATTTCACGAGAGATACGATATATCGCGAATTTATGCGAATCTCTCGACCCGTACCACGTGGATTGCATCGCGACGGCCGCGTAAGAACATTTCGCTCGGACATATCGAGAAAGAACGCGACTCACTGAATAATTCTGTTCGCAGGTCCAGCTCGGCTCGCGAAAAAGTGGGGCCGGTTTGCCCGGAGGCTGTAGGCCAGTTCGTGTTTCGTTCGTACGAGGACCGGACGGAAAGAAATTTATGAGAAAGGAACGCGTGGAAAAACAGACGAGCGAGAAAAAAGGATATGTACTTCGCTAGAGGGAAGAAAAGAAAGCCAAAAAATTGTTAATCGGTTTCGGGCATACTCGCGGTGAGGAACGAAGATCGAGAGATCATCGCAAAAAAATTGATCAATCTCCATGCGCCCGCACCAAGAAAATCTCATATACAACGATAATGAGATTGGTTTAGCACTGGCGATGTCGAAGATCGGGATTCAACAAGTGAAGAAACGAGGTTGGGAGATGCGGTGAGTACAAAAGTGAATCAAGAATGAAATGTTCCTGCCGGCTGTTTCTGAACGGAGAATTGCGAAGAAGAGCCCGTGTGGGAGAGAATAGCGGTTAGAAAATTAGACGACGCGGTCTGCCTCGAGGCAGCTTACGTTTCTGCCAGAAGTGCGGAAAATCGTGAGAGAGAAAGAGAAAGAAAGGGCTAACCTCGTCAAGGGCAAAGTGAAGTCAAAGCGAAGAAAAACGAGAAGTCGAGAGCGAGAGTGATCAGCACGCGTCGCTCTAATTGATATGATTATAAAGAAAGAATCGATTTTTAAACTTTATCGTTAGGAAGATATCCCACTTGTGTGTGTGTGTGTGTGTGTGTGTGTGTGTGTGTGTGTGTGTGTGTGTGTGTGTGTGTGTGTGTGTGTGTGCGCGCGCGCATTACAGAAAAAAAGCAAAATTATTTCAAAATGAAAAAAATTTTTTTTGACATAACTTATTATACGCATTAGATAGAAACTTTGCCAATAAAAATAGACATCAGGTTGAAAAATGAAAAAGCTAAATTGGTTAAACACGTGCTAATTAATTTCATCTGCAAGCTATGCGAATAGGATACGAATAATTAAGGAATAATATTGACCAACCTAACCCAAGATATTCATTCAAACAAGAATACCATTAATGGATAAATTATTATTCACTTAAGAGAAATTAATCATATAGTATATGATTGAAAAATCTGTTCTCAGAAAGGGAGCAAACAATAATCTTGGAAGCCATTGCCTGATTGAAAAATCTGGAAAACGCGAAAAAATCTGTATCTATAAAATTTTAATTAAAATCATTGAATTAATCGATGTGACACACACAAACACACACACACACATACACACAATTTTTCTTTCGCGTAAAATATTGATTTATATTTATCAAAATCTCCATACTTTTTACTATCCAAAAAAGCTCATCACAAAACATTCAAAGTCGATTTGGCGAAAGCCTGCGATTGCGAAGGCAGCTAAGGGCACGCAGATAAAGAGCCGGCAAAAGTCATCGTCGCGACAGATTCGCCCTCGAGTATGCCGTAAAAAGTATTTATTTGCAAGAGGTGGAGCGGAGCGACCCAAGGTTCACGGAGACTGATGGGGCGTGGCTGATGGGTCAAAGATCGCATCGAGGACAAAGAGAAAGGATCGTGAAAGTTCTAAAGTACCGGTAAAAGAAAAATCAATCCGAGAAGTGGATGTCTTGACGTGTCCCGGAGAGCTGGGAGGAATGATCGTAAAGACGATTCTCGAATAACCCTCCTTGTTAACCCTCCGTCTCGCAAGGGGAATAAATAAATACCGAGTTCAGAGAGACAATCAAAGAGGATAGGCGTTTAAAGAAAAATAAGACGCTAAAAGAGTGGACAAAGATGAGCAGGCAAAGCGTATCACTTCCAGGCATCAATTCCTGTGAAAGGATCAGGCCGGAGCGACCCAGAAATACGATACAAAGACTTGTATGGGGTCCCGGCTCACAGTTCCAGATCGGCCATATCGGCATCCCGGAGGATGAGGGCTCAAATCCGCGGATGGCATTGAGAAGGTACGTAGACATGGATTAAAGCAATTTAATCCCTTTTTTATGTAACGAAATTCACAAATTTCTTTCAAAGGCATTTAAGCAGGCATTTTATCAAGAGCGCGTACAGCGTGATTATTTTTTATATCAATATCTTTATCAAATTTACAATTCACGCTTACTGCAACTTCAATTCCAATTCAATGTATAAAACTGATTTGCTATATTTCCGAAAATATTCAGGTGTTCAAATTGTATATATTACATATTATTAAGCAGAATATAATATTTGATTTTCGCAATCTCGCTCTTTTCAATATATTACGTAAAATATAGTACATGCAATATGATATTAATCGCATGAGAGAATTAAGTTAACTCAGACATAATCACAAATCAATAATCATAAATCCAAACTACTATTGTCAGTGAATTATTGATGTACATGCCGATATCAGTATTTCCACAAATCTATCTAACGACAAATTCGTTGTCAAATGAATCGAATTTGCCTTTTAATCTATATTTTCATCACACATTTTGCGATATATGTATTCGTTCGCTTCTGCGTATTGCTTAAAATGCAACGTAAAAATCGTATCTGATATCACAAGGAACGATAAGCAGAAATTAGGCATATATAGCAAAATAAATGTGTCATAAAAATAGAATCCCTTCATTATAAATTTTGTTGTTGTTGTTGTTATACATATATATATATATAGTATATATATTGAATAAACATAAACATCACTTTCGTCTAGGTATATATTGAGATTGGGTTTACGTCGTAAAGTTAAATCTTGTTTCTACTCTCTCGACACTATTTTGGTTTGTACAATGTAAAGTTCCGCCAACAAACTATCGCACACATGCTAACGGGATACGGCTATCATCCCTTCTTTCAGACTGCTAAGATTGTACGAGGGTAGACAATACAGGGAGGCGGCCGGCTTCCTAATGAAACTACCGCATTACACTCTGAAGGCTGCTTTGACAGATATTCCGGTGGACCTGTTGATCGAGACGTTGCCGCACAGCCTCATCTTGCTGGAGGCACTCTATTCCCGGTTAGTGGAGCTGAACGTCAGCGATACGAAGATCTTGCGAATCGAGCAAGTCCTCTGGAGGATAGTGCATCTGATATCGACCAGTCAGGACAACTCCCGACCGCGGATCTGGTGCAAACTTCTCGTATCCTTGAATAGATTATCGCCCAATATAAAGAACACGCTGATATCGAGGAGACGCGCCCTAGACAGAGCCGTTGAAGGACTCGGCAAGCACGGACTGGTGCCCTCCTCGCAAACGAACAACTCCGAGAACTCCGTTACGCCGAATTTGGTATCTTTGCCGCTTGCGTTGAAAGAGGAACTCGAGACGCGGATGGAGACCTATAAATTAGCGTTACACAAGATGGAGAATTTTGGCAAGCACGCTGGAACCCATAAAGGTACATAAAGACTCCGATTTTATTGTTATCGCAAAGATGGCGTTATCTAGCACGTTGTAAATTGATACTTTTATACGATAATCTCTTCTAACGTTATATATTTTTTGTGAATAATCATTTTCTCGATTTTTTAAACTTTCAAATTAGCATGATAATATTACATGAATTTTGTGATAATATACGTAAATAACGACGGTAAATCAAAGTATTCGTAATCGATGAAGACAAATGATCCATTTAGCCTTCGATTAAACGATTAATTATTCAAAAAAGAAGTGTCAATTGCCGCTGGGGCAATGTAACGCTAAATTGGCGTGCAATATTTCGCAATTATACGCTATTTAGAGTAAATCCGGCCAGATTTTCATTCGGGGATTCGGCATTATGACGGGCACGCACGTTGTCGAAATATTCGCACCGGAAAACCGCGACACGGATTTAGCCAAAATTATCCGGTGTAAAACGCGTTCATCGATGCGTGCATCGCGGCGATACACATTATAATATGCAATTATCATCTACTGCCCGACGGGATTAATTCGCGCCGCTAACTTTATCGGAATAAAGTTGCACGATCATCTTATTACCGCGGGTATGTATGTATTATATCTAGAACACCGCGGAATCGTCAAGTATCGGATTTTAACGCGCCGCGTTACGTTTACAAATGCAAATTAACTAATGTCGGGACACTGCACCGTAAGCCATTTACATAGGAGCGTTACATACTGCGCCGCTCTCTCGTTCGCGGATATCTTCGATGTATTATCGAGGAGAAAAAAAACTAGGGAGGTGACGGAAACATGCAACAGGTAAAATATCGATCGATGAACGATGTAAATATCGCTTGTAAATATTGATAAATGTCTACAGAAATGTTACTTTGACATGTCTCATCCTCGTGGAAGCGA
Organism: Polyergus mexicanus; assembly: GCF_030449975.1. NCBI lineage: Eukaryota > Metazoa > Arthropoda > Insecta > Hymenoptera > Formicidae > Polyergus > Polyergus mexicanus. Next base: position 11,949,811 of record NW_027223327.1, on the reverse strand, counting down.
GGATTTAAAATATACGAATAATTATATTTTCCGAAACAGTCCAATTATACGTATGTTTCTTGTAAATTATTGTATAATTTTAATTTATGCTTTTTTGCGTATCTAAGTTGCGTATCTTTTAAACGTCATCTTCTAATCGCCAGTGAAACATATTTCAATCGCGAGAAACTCCATCTCTTCTTCCTTCGATTTTTATTAAAATATATAATTAGCATTATAGTAGGTAACTCATTTGCTCCATCATAAAATTTAATTACGCTAATAATTAACAATATCTTTTGTCAAGCGATAGAAATGGTCTCAGGATTTTATTCGCTTACAATTAGACGAAGAAAAGTATAATATGGCTATCTCACGTTATGATATAATGGGAACAGACCGAACTGTAACTTTTATTGGAGCGTGAACCCGCGGCAATTTATGCCTCGCGCGCAAGAGTGTGGAAACGGCGCATAACTTAATCCCGTTTCATTATAAAGAAGAAAGTATAGCATATCTCGCTGTGATGTCAGACACTCCCGGCGATTTCGTGCCGGATATCGGCCCGACTATCTGCGCCGTAAAAAGATGGCAGCGAACGCTAATAACGCCGGTCTCGTGCGCGGTTCCGCTCTAATAATAAAAAATAATAATAAAACTATTGAAGAGAGAAGGAGAGAGAGAGAGAGAGAGAGAGAAAGAAGCTCCGATATTTTCTTACTCTTTTGTAGCGGATCAAGGTGTACAGGCAGCCTCGCATCAGCGGCAGCTTTCCCTGAAATACAGTGAGATCCAACAACGGCTGATCGATAATCAAAGCCTGTTGAACACCTTGGAGAAAGCGGGCGGACCGTGCAATTTGGAGAATCTACTGGCGGAGTTGAAGCACCGAGTCGAGCAGGACAAGGAGGCGCTCCGTCAATGGACGGCCTTGCGAAAATCGACCTTCGCACCGACGAACGCGAAGAATCCGGCCGTTGCCGCGAGGTTGCTGCAATTTTCGAGGGGCTGCGCGCTCGCCCTGCAGTTTATGAGCGAGGATAATCCGCAGGTAAGCGAGAAACGTTACCCTCCCATCCGAGTATTCCCGAAATTTAATCCTCGAAAATATACGTAGGTTTTTATCTTACCTCGCATCCTTGCGAGAGGAACAAAGTTTGATTTCGCTCGATTTTTTTTTTTTTTTAGACATCGAATTAAAAAAGTTTTCCAAAAACGAATATTAATCACAAATGATGGAAATATATAATTCGACTTTGAATAACCCAGAAAATACGTTTTCAGATTCGCTATATTAACATATAAATAACGTGTAAGATAGGCGTCGTTAACTAATGATATCTATCCGCCAAACGATTCACGCGGTCGTTTCAGGCGAGGAAGTTTTGACATAGAAACGGTATTGTTCACTGGAACAATGATCGCGTAGTTTATGTGCGATCGCGATTTATTTTTCGCGCCCCTCCGTGAGAGATTCGTACGGTCGGCGGCAACAATAAGAAAAGAAGGTGAAGGACCTGCGCGAGAGGGCACACGAATCCGAGACACAACACGTGCAATTGACAATGAGAGTGTTCTCGCGGGACATGCAACAACTGACATACGTCTAAAAAGATCCGTACGACGTCGAAAGGTACCATGTGCAATAACCCATGGAATCCCATAAGGGTCCTAAATCCTACGACGATCCTCCTCCTAAATTACACAAATTTATTCTTGTCGCTGCTTAGACTCGGTTCCTCTTGACTAGGATGACATGCAAATCGCGCGAATTACTCGATAGAAATCAATTAGCGAGAAATAAATTTCTCGCGCGCGATTAATAAATAAATCGAGATGCGATCATCGACTCGAGAAAGTTTTAAATTAAAACGAGCACGACGTCAAACTAGGATCGAAACGATAGCATCCGTATGTTTTATATTCACGCTAGTAAAGAGCGGGAATATATGGAGATATAAATTATTTCTATCAGTGTAGCGAATCAATTACATCGAATATGTTTGATTCAAATATCAAAAATGCTAAAGCTTTAGTTGAAATAAAATTAATCATTATATACACGGGTATACACCAAATAATCATATAATCATGCGTACCAAATAGATATGCGGTATCGTTGTATGTGAATCGTTAGCCCCCATGCTATTAATAATATTTATGTCATAATCGCAACGAGAAATATATATTGAAGCTTATATATCGCAAAATATATGCACAAAGAAAAATATATACGAATCAAATAGAAATAATTTTTTAATCGTGTGGAAGCAAGCGCAGCTGAGCGACTAGTTTTATCGTCAATTTTGTATCATAATTCGCATATTGATAATTCATGTCCGAAAACATGATTATAGAGTTTCAAGTAACATCGTCTCGTCAAATTTATCGATAAAATCGATATACACGACATGTACGATATTCATGTGGACGCTATAATATCGCGCGCGAATATTAAAAATACTGAGTGAATTATCATCATCGGGAGCGATAATCAACGTGATACGCATACGCGATAAATGTTTTACGCGTCTAACTGCCATCGTTACCGCACAGAGTTTCGCGGCGCGATAAAAATTTTAAATCGATTCCGCTGATTGGTATACTCTTGGCTTTTACAGACAACGTTTTGACAGAACGCGTCGGGACATCCATCTATTCTATGAGGAGAATAACAATTTCTATTTAATCGGATAATACAAACGGCAAAATTAGTTTGCTTTCTCCCCTTTCGACCAACGTCATTCGCTTCAATGAGAAAAATAATCGCCTCTAGCTCGGTCGAAATTCTTCAAAGTGTTTTAGCGCAGTGTAAATGCGCAGCGTTCATTCTCTCGCGAAATTTAATCGAAATTCAATTGGGAACACGGTGAATTCCGCCATCGCGTCATATGTTTAAACTGCTTCTCGCTAATGGACAAACGCGCGGCGACAAAGTGTTTTAGAATCGTTTGTATTACGTATCGTCAAATTGAAAACAAAAATATACGAATAATTAATCTCTTTTATAATCTCACTAGAACTTGGAACGATCGAAAATGACGATCGTTGAAATGTAAAAAGAACGGAAAGTGGAAAATTGTTATACAATTGTTATAGAATTGGAAAACTCGCTTCGGCATACCGAAACGTGTTAATTGCTCTCCATTGAGCGCGTTTTAATTGAAAGCCCAGAATCGACTGCAAATCCCAATCGAAAATAGGACAAGTGGATAGAAAAGCGCATGTGCTGCGATTGTTCAGTAGTTTCTCCTCTCATAATACGCGACATACATTCTATTACACGCAAAAGTGAAATAAAAATATTATCTTTTTCGATATGTTTGTTTTTTCCCCCTATAAATGTAACGAAAGATAGAAATGTCGGTAAATATTTCCACTTAATTAATTCTTATCTCCCGAATATACTCACTTATATTATATTTTTTCAAGACAGGAAAAAAAAATCAATCTCTTTTTACTTTTTTTTTTTTTTTTTCTTATCTCGTTTTATATATAAATTATAACATTTTCTCACAATAATATTTATTCTAGCTTATTCAAATATTTTCTAATCATTTTCAACTTCTTTGATTTTTCTCATAGACATACAGAACTTTATATATGCGCAGTGCATATATAAAAAAAGAAAAAAAAATATCTTACTTTATTTTGAAAAATACTTTAGTTTTTCACATCACAAACTATAAATATAAAACCAATACAGAGTTTGAAAAAACATAATAATGTCGGATGGTAGAAAAATCAAAGAACATGTCTTCAAAAGTCAGAACAATTGATAGACATATATGTCTATTGCAAAAGTAATCTAAATAATTCAAGTATAGATATTAATAAAAATATAAAATTTTGTATATTTTTAATTTTTATGTCTATATAAATAATATTTTTGCATTTGAGTATTTTTTGTATATTAAAATCCTGTACCGCACATCATCAGGTATTTCATCTCGAGGACAACCTAGGCGATGACTACGAGGAAGAATCCAGCAGTGCTGGCTACCATACGGACGAGAGTTGCAGCCCAACTCCGGAGCCCGTCGCGACGGATAGCAACTGTGAAGTTCTCAGCGTGGAGGAGAATTGTTCGGATTTAATCTCGGCGGACATTACGGTGGAGCGACTCGCCGAGAGGTACGGTGCTCTTTACGCCCAGGCCAATCTGCATACCCTGGACGCATTAGACGCGCTGGAGTCGCTCAAGGACGCTCCCGATTTGAAAGCGAAGATTCTCTACTCGGTGGTAGTGGTGAGTGCAACTTTAGATCAAGTAATCGCGATCAAAAATGTTACTTTGTTCGCTAAAGTACGATACTTGAAATCCCGTATACATATACATATGTGTATAAATGCCTTTCTTTGATATTATTTGATTTCCAATATAAACATGAGAAATATATCTAATCATAAAATCATAAAACATAAAATTTAAATTAAACGATTGAAAATATTTTAGATGAAAAATAAAAATTTAAATTGTACATATTAACAGCAATCTTCAGTGGATAGCATAAATATTATCGATAAATTACAAAGTCAAACATTCGTATTACGTACCGGAAACCGAAATATCTTTTTTTCTCATCGATCAATTTCGCATGACAGATAGTTTCGCCGGATGAAAACGCTCGGATGTAACAAAAGGCGCAACGAAGCGATTATACGAGTAGCACTCGATCATCCGCAGAAATGCGGTATGGATTAGTCAGACGCGAAATTATCGTGCGAATATATATATATATATATATATATATTATACAATATGTCGTTGTCCCGCTTCGTACATGGATTATTAACGGAATCTGAATAAAAAAGGTTTTCCAAAAAAGACCAACTATTTACTTGTGCGACAACACATTTCGTTCATCATCTGGTTTAACGTCTGACTTAATGTCAGTATCTCATCAATGTATGAGTAGTTGATTGGCTCTATATGATTAATTCTACAGGAATAACACACACGGTAGATATAAATGATAAAACAATGCTTATTTTAATCGCGATGTAAATAACATTTTGACATTAGATTAGACATTTGTTCGCGCTAATATGCAAAATGCAATTAATTTTGCAAGAGACCTTCATAATCGATTTGTAGAGTATTTCTTCACATATATTGTATATATATATATATATATTTTATGAGCAAATAATATCGAAAAATTTATCCCTCTCCCTCCCCCTCTCATTTTATAAACGTACAAAACATTTTTTTTTTTTTGTATATTAGTTTATATATAATTTTACACGTAAATTAAATTGTGCATATATATTATATATATATATATATATATATGCAAATTTCAATTATTCTACAATTACGATTCCCTCGTTTAAACCGTTAATAAATGTAATTCAATATCTCTTTAATGATAAATTTGCATTCCCTCTTATTATATTAGTTCCATTATTAAGTTTTGATTTAAAATCAAATTTTGCATAAATCTTATCTTTATAATAAATGACATAAATTCGAGAAACAATGGCAAAAAAATCCGTAAAAGTCAAACGTCAGAGATCAGTTTAATGTTTAATGCATGCGCGATTAAACCGATATACACGTGAGTTTGAGCGGCTAATGTACGGTTCACAGAAATTGTATATACGTCATCACGAGCAAACAAAGACCATGTTAAAGGTGTCGGGACATGTAACGTGATATTAAATTCGATTAAACCTTGTGCGAATAACTCCTGGCAAAAATTGGCGTATAGTAATTATCAAAGAGATTAATTATCAAAGAGTCATTGAACGAGCAATCGAAAAATCTCTCAATGCTTCACAATTTTTTTTCGTGAACATTTTTTGATCCGTTCGTATATACGCTCTCTCATCGACGTAAATTTTTCAACATTTTAAAATCTCGTTTAAACTTGGATTATATGTATAAACAAAGCAAACATAAATATGTTTATTCAAATGTAAATATTTTTTGTTACAGACCAGAAATTATTCGTTACTCTTTTTATAAATTCGATCACTCTGAATATAAACATACGTTTCTCTAAAAATAAAGTTGCATTAGTTTCGCGTGTCAACAAGAATGATCGAACGATTTACTGTCGTATGAACTCGCCAAGCTCATTTTCGCGTGACATTGCTTCACGATATTGACTGTTACTTCACAGGTCGCTATGGAAACTCAGTACTGTCGTAGCATTTGTCAACGCTAATGATATCGTACAATAGCGATAAGTGATCATTATCATTATGATTAGTATACAAGTATGTAAGTAAAATAATGAGACAAATTTTGCTATATTTTTCTATACGCATAAGAGAACAAAACCCATTTCTCAGATATAGTCGGAGCGACGGATCTCGAAATGCAAAGAGAAAAAAAAAAGAAAAGAAAAAGAACGAAAGTGACTTATGATTCAAATATTCTTGATACTGCAATTTTTCTTAATAAAAAAGATCGCTATCACAAATTCATCAAAATGTATATAAATAAATAAAAATATCAGACGCGTATAAATTTGATTTACTGCATTTCTTAAAAATGGAGAATACGCAAATTAGAAAAGAGGAGAATAAAAGCTTCGTTCAATTTCAGATATCATAACAAATGTAACTTAAAAAGGGTGGGAAACTGCACAAGACACAATGAATCAACACAGATATCATAGATATATTTTAAGGATTTTTAAATTTATAGATTTTTTCGAATTTCACACTGTGCTGATAAATAATAAGTTCTTTTTTACTGCTGGCTTTGAAAACAGGTCTCTATAAAGTAAATTTCTTCATTGCAGGTGAAGCATAAAGCGATCCATTTCGCGTCCGCGTCCGCGTCCGCGTCGCGCGTCTCGTCTCGTTTATCCAAATAATTTCATTACAGCGTAAAACTCAATTTTACGATCAACGAAGTCTTTGAATAAAAACTTATAAAGTCGTACAAGACGACCTTTAAGAACTTAAGAGCGATTATTATATCGCAAATACAATATTTTAACTAATCACTCCAAAATATATACATTAATAATTATTAGTAACTTGCGACATCTTTTAATTAAACAAACATTTCTTGCGTTAAAAACCGAGTTTCACCAGGTATATAATTGCATGTACAGATATAATTCCATGTATAGGTATAATTCCATATGCGAATGTAATAGCATTGTATAATTGCATGCAATAAGCGCCGCATATAGACGAAAGAAAAATCGGAATTTATTTGGGAGATACTAATCCGCGTTAAAAGCGTACAATCTCTTCATTAGCGAGTGCAAACGCGCGTGCAATAGGGTGTTTTAAAATTACGCTTGTGTATTTCCGAGAAAATTGCATTATTTAAAATAAAACGTGCGTGCAAATTAGTGTATTCGACAATTCATTTGAAGAACATTGACTCTCAATATACTTTTTAATTAGCGAACAAGCCAAAAGAAACGGCGACGAAAAACAAGAGAGAGAAAGGGAGAGAAAAAATACAAAGAGATATATCTTTTTACGACAATCAATCATTAAATTTCGAATAGAGTATCGATGATATTTGTATATACATAGATATATAAGTATGCTGTAAGATTATTTTTACTACTACCACGCACCTGTCTCTCGCCCGATCGATGGACCATTAACGTCAAAGCTGCCGGGGTTAGAGCGAAGGGATGATCTGTGGTGGTGCGAAAGAGGAGGCCGGACAGAGAGCACTTTTGCAATAGAGTATACTCGGCAAGTGACAGAGAGAGAGAGAGAGAGAGAGAGAAAGAGAGAGAAAGATATATATATATATTGTTCTGTCAGCCTGAGGCTATTAGGTACTTTGCATATATACATGGATACATATAGATACCTTTCACACGGATATCTGGGAAATCGATAAACTAAAATAAATATCTACGAAGAAAGCGATACACATACATATACATATACATATATGCGCGCGCGCGCACACCTTGGACTATCTGTCCTCTTCGCTACCTCTTCCTCTCTTTCGCGTACGCGTGTTTATTATCATTTTGTAGAATAGGCTACTGTCACTTGGTCGATAAACCGGCCGATGAGACAATTCGCGAAATATGTACTATCTTCCTCGAAAGGCGTAGATACGCAACGTAATTTCGATAAAGATGCGAAAATTAGCGATACAGCAATTCCCGGCGTTCATGCGTCATTTTCAGACCAACTGCAACAGCTAATTCCGTCGCAGATGGCGGATTTCAATCGACAATACGAGATTTATACTTCTCAGCCCAAAATAACTTGAGATATGTACGAATATTTTTCGAGCGAATATCGCCAAAACGACGAAATAGCATAAAAAAGAAGCAAAGTAAAATATTGACAGCTGTTGATCGATATTTTAAACGCCTAAAGATCCGATAAAATTCTCCTCTCTGCTTCCTATCAACGCGTCGGATAAAATACGCGAAAGGCACAATCATTTTCTTAAATAATGCAAACGGAGAGATCTAATTCGCTATTCAGCCGTCGCGTTGCTCTTTTTCATTTCACATATAGATGTGATAAAATAAGCACGACGAAGAAATTTCCTTGCTGCTTAACTTACCTCGTACATTTTTCTCTTATTTTATGAACAAGTTTTCATCTCCTCTCGCGCGTATTTGAATATATTCCTAGATAGAGCCTAGTAACATTAACTGATAAATATGTATCAATACGATGATAATAATTCCCAATTCCTTCCTTAAAAATGCGACCATCAGTTACAATATCATTCGTCGTTTCGTGACTACTTAGAAAAAAAAAAAATAAGACGTAAGAAATAATTTATATAAGCCAGTTCTTCAAATAAAATTATTTTCCCTCCTTCTTAAAAAGATAAATATCAATGAATTACATAATTCGGAAAAAAACATTCTACATATCAAGTTTGTATATACATATATATATTTGCGCCTCTATAAAAAAAATTTAAAATATTGTGACAAAGTGCTCGTGAATTAATGCCCGATATTGCAACTGAATAAGAATCTATCTCAGGGCAATTAATTAATGATAAAATGTCACGAATTATTAATAATGAACTTATGCAAAGTTAGATCCTTCTATCTTAACTTTCGATGAGTTAATTAAATCGAATTCTGCGGGAGAGAATCGATTAATAGCCAGAATATTCATCGAATATTATTGTAGTTTTCTTTAGAATATGAATCAAGTATGGACAATTATGCATGGTGTATCTACATATGTATATCTATAGCGACAGCCTGCAATCGCGCTGCGATTAATATGTTGCATAGCGGCAAGATGACTTCCACACGCGAGAAACATTTTATGATAAAATACATAGATATTGCAACGGATGTAATTTTTTTTTCACTCTTTCTTACACTCTCACGCACGTTATATAATATGTCCTAGAAATACTAACGCTCCTCTCGATTGTAAATACGAGGAAAAAGCTTAGAAGAGGGACGATTGTATGATTATTCGATGACGAATAATAATTAATCTGTCGCGTAATTTCGTACATAAACAATAGCGTTAGCGGCCGATTATGATTCAATTTAATATTTTGCGCTCAATGTAGGTTGCAGCCCTACGCTATATTCATTCGGCAGTTACGCGGAGAACGCAAGTTCTAACTTTAATTGTAAGTTCTAACTCAATCCCGCAGATTGAAGGTATTGTGTATACCAGTAGTACGGTAACTTTCAACATTCTTGATACCGATATAAACGAAAAGTTACCGTGGATATTTCAATAAATTGGCTACCCGCAACTTAAATACTTCTTTGTGAAAGTCGATGATTGATATCACCCTCTCAATATTAAACATATTGTATATACTATATGATTGTCGCTTCTTCAAATTATCGAGCAAATGTAATGAAACATTATTGCACGAATTAATTACGGTTCCGTTAGAAGTATATTATGATTCTAATGTTCGCGATCGGAATATCTGTGTCAAAAATCGAGAGATTCTCGCGAATCAACCTCAACAATGTCGATTTTTTTTAAACAATAGAGAATACTAGGTGTATGCACAAAAATTATACTCTTGTATCGTGTCCTCGTAGCAATACAACACACTGACTCGTTAAGCTTTAACGCTCGTTTCTTCTGATTCATTACGCATAAAATAGCCGATTGTCGTGACGAACGAGGGAAAAACGTACGGGTTGTAATACGACAGCGCGAACTTTCGCACCTGTAACGGTACCGGATATACAGTTAGTCGCGCTCTGTTAAAAGCAGTAATTCATCAACAATGCTCGTATATTACCCCATTGTGTAAATCCGAGTACAAATCCAACGGAAAGGATTCCTTCGTGCGACATGATCCCGCGAAATTCCGTCGCAATTACGTGATAACCGGGATAATGCGGAATAAGTATGCTCGCACGTCGGTTAATTAAAACGACCGGCATTTTTACGGCGGTGACGACTTCAATGCTGTCCTCGATTTCATAAAGATTACGATCGACATATCCTTCATAATAAGCATAATAAGCACGATAGCGGCAAAATATGTTAACGATATAATCTCTATGAGCTATTACATGTTCACAGATGATTCGCGATTATAAATACATTCGATACTTTGTACATAAAATCGATTATCAATCAAATGTAAATGTGTCTCGTATTAACGGTATTGGAGAAAATAATTATATCCTATCGTCCTCTTTTTTTTTCTTTCCAACGAAATATACAAATCAACGCGTGATCATCCGATATAAGTAAAAATTATAAGTAATTGAAACAAAACTCAATTTTTTTAACGTATACTTTTAGATACTATGTTTGATTTTACGACGATACACGCGTCATTATATTGTATTTTTACAAAGAATAAAAAATTATTTTAAATTCTATGAAAATAATTGAAATATTATCTCATATTTACAGGTATCATTTAAAAAATCATAGTGTTATATATTTTCTTGAATAGAATACTACTGCTGTAATATACAGTAATTTACTATTGTTACAAGTTTTTTATTTTAATAATAAGAGTATGATGATTTACTCGATAAAATATAAAGGATATTATTAATGATGAAATATGTCCAATATATCTCCAACTTTGCAAACTAATATTTCAAATACGATTATATCAAATACGATTCTATCAATCAATCAAATATATTGGGATATCATAAATTTGTCGCCTAAAAAAACTATTTAATCGTTTGTAGCAAAACGATCGGAACACAGGATGCATAAATCATGTGTCAACGTCAATCATGAATCAGCGAATGTGTTATAAAACCTGTTCCACTCTAATCTCTAAACATCCGTTGGGTATAAGTGATAATCCAGCGAACTACGTTCGCCGCACGCGAAACGTACCCGGCTCGAACTCTTTCTCATTCGATTTCACTCGTCTTGAATATTCTAAATATTCGTGGAAGAGAAGCTCGCGGCACGGCGTCGTAGCAGACGCGCGTAATTTATGCCGTTACAGACGTTAAGTCTCTAACGGCATGCATATTATAGAACTGAAAGCTATTACGTTACCGGTCGCAGCCTACGCAGCCTCTAATCATCGTATCTCATCCGCAGCTCTCGTGGCGTTTAGCCGGTATGGTTCAGACATCGAGGCGCCTGGAGGCCTTGAAGATCCTGAACGGCGCGGCCGCATCGCAGACGTCGGCGACGACGCCGGAGCTTGAAGAATGCATAAAACGGCAACTGGCCATTTCCGGCGCGCAGACCGGTTCCCGCGAGGTTGCCGAGCAGGTGGTTAGCCAGTTGGAGAGGACACTGTACGACTTTCCGTGTCTGCGTGGCTGCGCCGAGGTCAAGAGTTATGCCACCGCGTGTTCCACTTTGGCCTGGGCGTGCCTGGCACGTTCTACGCCGCTCGTTCTCGATGTAGCGCAGAGTCTGCAGTTTCGCAGAGAGGTCCACGTCAGGCATCACGCTTCCCCGAATCGATACGGGATCAGGATCAGATCGGTCCTGTGGCCAGGACTTCGGGAGGGCTGTCAAGGTCCCTGCCTTCACAGGGCCGTCGTGACGACCTGCTAAAATACTTGCGGCACTTCTGTAAAAAATAAAAAGTACATTTATTATTATACGGAATTATCGCTTTGAGGTGTTGAAAGGATTTTCAGGAAAAATATATCTTATATATGAAACTATTTTCTAAGAGACTTAGAAATACATATAAACTCGAACGAATGATATATAGACAAATATTTTCAAGGAATGTTTTTAAATTTGCAATTATAATATGATCGCGAAAAGATAACTATACGAATAGGTGAAAGACGGAGAAAATTTTTCACATGGGATGCTGCATGGCAGATCCAATTTCGTGCGTATTCGTGATATGCATTCCACATCGTTGACACTTGACGCGTTGACGCCGTAACCGGGCCTTAAATTTCAGAAATATATCTCGCGCGTCTTGCTCGTGATTTCATCGATCGTTTAATGAAGAATTTAGAGTAGTGTGACACGGTGTGTTATTGAAATACTGCCTGAAATATATGCCTGCATTCTTATCTTTATGCGCGTTTTATCCGATCCAGACAAAAAAAGAATGATACGAACGAATGATGGTCAATATAAAAAGTAATGAAGGCAAACACATTATCTGGTATGCAATAAATGGCAATCAAAAGAAGATTATACGCGAAATCGAATGGAGAAAAAAATTGTGCGTATTTATATATCATATTTGCTAAAGGGAGTAATTAAAAATAATAAAAACTATTCATCGTTTATTATTTTCTCGTAGATAATATATATATATATATATATATATATATATATATATATATATATAATTATAACAAAAAATAATTTATATATTATATTCATTCAAATTGCTATTTATTTTATAGAAAAAAAGATGCGACCTTTTTATTACAAGACAAAAATTGAGTGTCTTCGAATCGCTGTACCTGCAAAAATATTTACCTCTTCGATTTAATATTATTGACGTTTCAGCGAGAAAAATTATTTAATTTAATTATTTATTTGTGAATTCTCGAAACTTGAGAAGATTGTACAGATTTAATTTTTGTTAAAAAATATGATCATATAAAAAAAAACTATTGATAAAAAAAAGGGACAATTTAAAAAATCATTTTATAAAACTCAAATCAATATTAACATTTTGTTATTATCTAAGCTAAGAGATTAATACTCGATATATAACTCAAAAAGTTTATATAAAATCACAGTACTAACAATTGTTAATACGATCGATATGTTTTATTAATCGATAAACTCTATTTAATGGTTATTATAATAAAAGTACACACACACACACACACACACAAGCACATATACGAGCTATACATCTTTATATTAAAATTATGTAATTTACGTAATTTAGTACGTTATGTAATTTAGTACATTTTAACAATAAAAACGTTAATAAAAGTTTTTAATAAAACATGTGCAACGTTTCTTAGAGTTTATTTAAAAATAATTGTAAGAGGAAGAAAGGAATGATATTAACAAAGATTGATATCAAGATAAAAATTTAGACGAATCAAGCTTAATTATTAAAGCGCAGCTGAAACAGTTTCGTCTGAGAAGAAGTCTTAATGTACTGAAATATATACCACGTATATAATTGAGGCAAGGATTATGCTTCAAGAAGTCGCTGTTCCTAACTATAATTCAATATGGCATTAATAATTTTATATCTTCAAACGGTTTCTCTCTACTATTCTTGTATTAATATTATTACCATATAAATATAATGAGAAAAGTAGATAATATAAATATCACTTTCAAATTAATGTTTTTACATTATTATAATGGTACAAATTAAATTCCTCACAACTTCAATTTTGTTCTATTTTAAATATTACATTCTGAAACAAACTATTACATTTTCTAAAACAAAATTTAATTTTAACAGAGCAATAATAACGAGAGATCTAATAATTATATTTTTAATTATGTTATATTAAAATCGTAGAAATGATAATGCTTCAGATTTCAAGAAGATTAACATCATGCGACTAAATCTGCAAACTATGAAATATGATTAATAATTCTCTATACCTGGTCTTCTGAGTTAGTAATATCAGTTAAGCCATCCATCCAACGAATGTATCTCTCTGCTATTGCTGATTTGATCCTATATTTTTGAAATGGGATCAAAAAAAGAGATACGTGGCTATTTCTTTATCCATTTAAATATCTTACTGCCAACTTTTGCATCCTACTGCAGTTCATCATATATTCATGCCTTTTATATTTATGTTGAAAGTGCGAAAATATATATTATATGTTTATTATAATTACATATATCTTGCAAAAATATATATTTATTATATTTGAAAAAAAATATTTTGCAAAGATATGGAAAAAAAAAAAAAAAAAAAAAAATATTGAAACATATTTATATTAATAAATTCAACAATATACTATTATACATATATAGTGTATAGATTTCGTAATAATTTGATAATTATTAAACAAAAAATTAAAAAAGTATACATACGTAAATTATATATATATATATATGTGCGTGTGTGTGTATGTATAAAAATTCTTATATATTTAAAATCAATTTATTCCTTTCTATTGTGTGGATGCAGAAATAAAAATTGGTAATTTCGGTGAAACAATCAATGAAATTTGCAGTTTCGAGAGTTTATTATAAATCTCATAGAGAGATTTCTATATACATTCTCTTAGATATATGTATTGTACTTCTAACGTTTTTACTAATCGAATAAGTATAAAAGTATGTCTTAACGATTATTCGTTTAGTCCCGAATAATTAGTAATCTTAAAAATTACATTCGCAGCAAATTGACAAAATAATGATCCAACATCGTGATATAGAATCAAACACATTTTTTTGCAATATATAATTTTAGCAATTAAGGGGGAATTATTCGACAGGTCTAAACGAATAGGTCGAGTGACATTGAGAAATTACTTTGGTCGAATTGTCTCAACAGTTTCTACTTCTCACTTATCAATACGATGGAAGGTCGAAGAGATATATCTATTTTGATACATAGTATGTATATCCCAACAGATTTCATATTAAGGCATAATATCACCCTCAAACAAGAATATATCTATGGCAAAATATGACAGGTCTTGAATGTACGAATTTGACAAATAAAATCGCACATATGAGATGAAATCTCTCTAGAAATATGTCTTTTCTACAATTCATACAATTCTTATTTTATTATTAAGATATACTGTATAATGCTATACAGTTTCATATTTAAATATTCTTTACGCATTGAATTTTCTTAATTGCAACAGATATTTATATTTGTCGATAAAAATGAGTATTCTTATATCAAATGTGAATAGCACATGAAAAATTACTATGTCTTCTATAAAATAATAGAATCGATCTATCGATTAATTAAAAAGTTATACATATAACATTGCAATATACAAGTTATTAAATCTTTTGCACGACTGTTATCATAATATGGATCATTTGTTTGTAACAATCAACAGGAATATTTCTTAATGATAGATCATAAAAAATCACTGATATCATAAATGCGAATATACTTATTTCATAGCAACAATTAGCTATAACTGAAGCAAAATATACATTCATATTGATATTACAATTAAGCTTTGAAAATTTATTCGAAATAACCGTGTAGAGTAAATTCTCATATCCGTAATACAACTCTTCATCAACATTACTAAATTACAGAAATATAAATATTATACTTCATTAAGAACTAAACACAGAAATGTCTTTTTAATATTACACAATATATGAGAAATAAATGTATAGAATATACGTTTTTTCTACAGATATGAGATATACATACAGATATACAAGAAATTATTCTCAGATTAATATTTTGTCAAATTAATATATTGTAATGTTGCGTTACAGAACTATTTCTAAGTAAAATAAAACTTATATTCATCTGTGTATTTATCATGTATCAATCTCTACCTACATAATTGTATTGAAGATAAATACAGATTATGCAAGATATAAATTAATGTATTGTAATAAAATACATTTTACATTTCTGTATAGGTGTATGCGCTTAATTATTTTATATCGCACTACGCCAAAAGCTAGTATTTTATTATTTAAAATCAAGTCTTTGTTCATAAAATAGTCATGTCAAGTTAATAAAATTGTACTTTTTCATCATTATAGTTTACTTTTCTCTTTCTAACAAATTTTTTATCCTCGAGTTAGCAAGTGATAATATATAAAAAATTATATACTAACAAACAGTTTTAGCACAATCTGCATGATGGAAATATATTGAAAATACATTACATTCTCTGCTATCAAAAAGAGGAAATGTCTAAAAATTAGAAAAGTACCTGTTTTCGGACAAATTTTGAAATATAAAAAAATAAGATTTCGATCATTTCTAATAGATTAATCAGAAAAAAATTATCCGCTATCAAAAGACGATATACATGAATGTGTTTCTGATCATTTAACCTTTAGTAGTACTTCTTGAAAATATAAACTTTCTTCCCCTTTTTCTTTTTCTTTTTTTTTTCTTTTAGTGGATATAACATGTAATTTTCACGAAATTTTACATGATGACACACCATGTCTTCTTTGTACTTTCAGTTGTTTCACTCGTTTTCTTATTGTTGTCAACATTTATCCCACTAATGTCTAATTTAGTGGATTCAAATTTATAAGGTGTGCTTTTTGGTGTAGATATCAGCACAGGTTTGACAAAACCTTTCGCTAGATTTATAGATGTATTTAATGAACTACTCTCGTCATCCGTTTTCTGCTTTTTTGCCGAATCCCAATTTGCTGTCTCAATTTTACGTTTCCTGTCCAATGGGCTACCGTTTCTAGGGAAAATGTCGGATAGTAAACTGCTGTAATGTAAGATCTTAGATTCTGTCCCTTCGTCTTGAGCTATTGACATGTCCGATGTATTCACAAAAAGAGAGCTATTAGGTGATATCCTCTCGCGCAAAGTAATACGACGCGACCTACCGATTGAGTGTCTTCCTGAGATGTTCCTTAGCGTCCTGCCGAATGACAGATCTTTTGATAGTTGACTCGGTGTGTCTTCTATATTACTTAGATCCAAGAGCTTCGAATTATCCTTCACACAATCTGATCTTACAAGCATGACATGTACATCTTTTAGCATGTATGAATCTTTTAGCGTAGATGAATCATAAGAAACAGATGCTTCATTGTTTATAACATCATCAATCTTTTCTTTATCCTTCTGTGTATCATTTTGAGAAATGGATTCCGATGTTTCAGATAGCTCTGATGTTGTCGATTCAACAATGTCCACTGAATAACTTTCCATGTCTGTTTGAGCTTCGCTTTGTATCTCTTCTTTTTCATTTATGCCGTTCTTCAGTTGGTCTTGTAATTCTTCTCCAGAGCTATCGTCTTTTGGCCGTTTTTCATTTAATTTTTCCTCTCCATTTTTTGTAGGACTCTTCTCTATATCAAATGTTAATTTTATATCATTGTCTTCTTCCATTTCTATGGTTGCAATATTAACATTTTCTAATGAGACTCCTTCTTTTTCTGGAGAAATAATTTTGCTTTCGATAGATACAATTTCCTCAATAGTCTTTATAGAAGTTTGAAGTTTGCCTGATGCCTGTTCAATGTGATCAACACATTCTTTATCAGTAACAGATTCTTCAGTTTTGACAACCTTATTACCATTCTCTTCCTTGATATTTTCCTTTTGAATTGAGACGTTTAATTTAACTTCAGCTTCTTCTGATCCCTGCATGTCTGCAGTCTTCGCTTCTGGATTTTTCATTGACAATTTTAATTGTTTTGATGCTTGATTAAGTCCACCCTTTGTCGGAGGGCGAAGTTTGCTCTACAACACACATTATTTCCACATTGCAAAGAAAGTAATCTAATAGATAATTTATACATATTCAGATACTTTTAAATTACTTATATAATGTAACATTATTTTATACAATATTTATATGCAATCCAATAAATTTACTTATCTTATAGAATACATATTTATATATCTATAATTAATACGTTTTTAATCATCTATTAAGCTTTCGATTGTATAATACATAATTTCACATTTAAAATGTAAAATGTTGATTATTTTAATTACAAACGAAACGTTATATATAAAAATTGTTTCATATTATATATACAGGGTGGCCCCGAACGTTCCAGTCAGACTTTGAGATCTTACAGGAAATTTAATTCTGCTATATAATTTTTATAGCATATGAATTATATTTAATAATTAACATTTTATTATATTTATGCATAGATTATAATACATGCAAGATTGACAATATACAAAGATCTACCTAAAGAAAATAGAAAAATTAAATTCTAAGAAAAAATAATATAATATAAAGATCGAATATATTATAAGGAAATTGATAATGATAATATAAGTTGGCAACAAAAAAATAAAGGATTAAATAATTATGTAAATATATTATAAAATTATCATTCCAAGTATACATACTATGCTGATGAGTCCATACTTAATCTATGATAAAAGATAATACTATCTTAATCTAAATTTAACAAAAAAATACCATTATTAAAAATATGTTAGAAAAAATATTAATGTTGCCAATCAAAATAAATATCTAATATTATATAAGTTGATAAAATACAACATATTAAATAAATAAAGTGTAAGAATTCCAATAATTATATAAACATAATATATAATTTCTAAACAATTATTTAATATCTGTATATTGCAATGGCTCAAAATAATCATATATACAATTATCTATTCGTCATCATATATAATCATATATTTATCAAATTTATAATAGTTTCTGAATATATTGTAAATAATGAGGAATAATAAGAAAGAAATTAGAAGCATATACCTTGAAATTTTTTCCTGGTCCAGCTGGGACTTTTTTCTGTACTCCAGTCAATTTTGACCTAAAACAAAAATAAGATATTCATAATCAATGAAGAGAGATAAGTCATATGGCAGATGGTCTTTGAGTAAATACTGGAGGTGATGAGAGGTACTAATTTAAAAATATATAAAACAAGGTTAACCAAAGTTTCTCATGTCTTTTCAAAAGAAAAGAAAAGAAAAAAAAAAGAAAGTATATTTTCCTCATACATACATTATTATATAATATTGTTCTTCTTTCTTAGATAAAATGAGTATAAAGATTCTGAAATATCTCTCTCCTCTCTCTCTTAATCTTTATCAATTTATTTGATTAAATCTTATAACAATTTGGCTGTTACTTCGAAGTCAATTTTTCAAATTACTAATAAAGTTTTCTCCAAAATTTTGTAAATACGCTTGTATATACACTATCATAACATAATACATTATACATATATACATATATATAAAAATGTTACGAACTTAATATAATCATGGAATTCTTCTCTACCAAATATTACAGAATACAAAACTCTTTTTAAACTACAATGGCAAACAATTAACAACTCCCAAATGTGGCACAAAAAAAAAGAAAAAGAAAAAACTAACCGTACTGCATAATTCACAATTTTTTTCTTTGAATGCCTTGGAGTCAATCAAATGAATTGAAGTGTGACTGAGAAACTCTGGCGAAACTTGCAATTCGTTGTTGCTGATTGTTTCTACAAACCTGTTCAAACTCTCGGACTCGCGCTGTCTCTCGTGCAAGCTAGATTCAGAAGCTCTCGACGGCGCGGTCGTTGCCTTTAGCCTCCGAACGTACAAATTCCTCTCATCGCCCCCAGGGGCCGCCTTCTTTGGCGTCTTACCCATGGCTACGATAGTGATTAGCAACGTGCCTATTTGTCGCGCCCGGTTAAATTCCACGCCCTTGTTTTTTTTTTCTCTTATCCGATCTTTGTGCAAACGTTACAAGCTCGTGTCAAGCCCCCACTTAATATACGACAAATAATATGCCTATCTTGCTTCTACTATTTTGCTTCTCTCTCTCTCTCTCTCACTTTCTCGCTCGCTCGCTCGCGCTCACTCTCTCTCTCTCTCTCTCTCTCTCTCTCTCTCTCTCTCTCTCGCTCGCTCGCTCGCTTCTTTTCTAACTTGTCGCTGCTAGTTCGCTTCCTCAGCTCAAATATTAATAATCGTCCTTTCTTACTCTCGTCGCGGCCAACTATTCGCGACGTGGACTTGGCCGTACGAATGCGGTCGCCGATATCTCGTGCACGAACGGCTCCGTCGAATTCAAGCGCACATACACACTACGTAGAACGCCATGCAACCGCAGACCGATTGCAACGACTCGACGACAACGCATGCGATATGCGACATACGACGAACGACGAATGCGATGACGCGACGACGAGGAAACGATTAAATGCATATACGCAAGCGCGAACGCGCGCGCGCGCGCGCGCATACGTACGCCAAGCGGCACCGCCAACGTGCGAATGCGACAGAAACTTTTCGAAGCTTGCATTGATGATTGCATGAATCATATAAAAATTACTTAATTCGCAAAGCTTGATGCAACGAGTACCGAAACACTGTAATAAATCTATCGAATAAACTGTCAATAACGTTCCGCGTGCCTCGCGTATATATATATGCGTATATATGCACGTATAGTCTCTAGTGCTGTGTTTCAATTTCCCATTCCCACCCGGGTGCACCCGATATTATAGTATATGTCACGTATATTATAATATCGGATGCACCCGGGTGGAGAATCGGAACACAGCATAGTATACACAACCAGGCTCTCGCCTCTCACCGATTTTTTTTGACTCTTGTTATGCGCGGCGACTTCCGTTCGCTGATAAAACTTCCGTGTGCGAGGGAGGTGCGAGGACGCGGGCGCAGGCGCAGGCGCAGACGGCGTCCTTAATCGGCGCTGTCGTCGCTTTCGCGCGCGCATATGAAACGATTCTTAACGCTTTGACAACGAATATCGCATGTGACTATTTTCGTATACGAAACTGTATTTCAAACTGTCGAGTACAAAAGTTGTTTCAAGTATATAATGTAGTACTTAATACTTATTAAAATATATCGATGTAAGTCCATAGTATACGTGACATATAAACTATAGATTTTCAGTACAGGATATTGGGGCTCGATTCTTGAACTCATTCGCAAAAGAAATGTATGCGCGCATTCCGCTCTTACAGAAAAATTACAAGTTGATTGGCTATTGCATGGCTTTTAGCCAATCAACTTGTAGATTTCTCATAAGAATGGAATTTGCGCATACGTTTCTTTTGCGAATTAATTCAAAAGAATCGGGTCTTTGTCGGGTCATATGTAACTTTTCCCCTAAGACGTAAACGTGAAAAGTGAAAAATTTTGCTATTAATTTCTATGGTAATATTTTTCACTTTTCACATTTCCGACCGCTTCATCGATTGCGGAGAATCGCAATATTGTTTCTCGATAAATAATTATATGGCGGCCGATATGATTGGACAGTATAATATTTATTATGTATTAAATATTAAAGTATATCGGTGTAGTGTAAATTATCGACATAATAGCTGCGTTCAGCAGAAAAAGCAGCTTCGCAATTGTTATAAAATTCTTTAATATGATTGGTTTTTGCCTTTAGTTTCTGCCGGATCTAAATGTATAAACCAATCATATTAAAGTATTTTACACAGTTGCAAAGCTGCTTTCTCTGCTAAACACAGCCATAGAATGGAGGAATGGACTGCTGATTGCAGTGGAAGGGATAACTGTAACTGATGACAATTGTGTGGTCCACGTTATTCATCCATTACACATCCATTTGGCAAACCTAGCCACATACGGAACATTTTTCGTGACCATTTTCAATCTAGGTAGATAACTCTCCTTACTCTTCCTTCATGATGTCGATGGTGTAAACTAGAGTCCTAGATCCTAGATTATCAGAGAGGCGCCAACTTGTACCTCTTCCTGATTGGTCGATTAAAATAGCCGCCATGTTAGAACACAAACGTCACACATACAGTCTGATAGAGCTGTCAATCAAATGTGGTTGTGTTAATATTAAGATTAAATAAGTGCATATTATAATTTCATGTAACCATGGTAAGTTTAAATATCTTATATATATTATATATGTCTTATACAGGGTAGCTCCGAACGTTCCAGCCAGACTTTAAGATCTTATAGGAAATTTAATTCTGAACAAAAAATTTCCTATATAAACATGGGTCGAAAAATGCCTTCGGCGCCATCCTGTATGTATATGTTTTACATTTACATCATATAGAATATATATATATATATATATATCGCCATATATATCGCATCTAAGATGGCGGCGGTGGCATGGTGGGGGTAGAGTTTGCGTCTCTCTGATAATCTAGGACTCTAGTGTAAACTAGGTCTATAGATTTTTAATACTGGCAGTGAATATCGGAACTATACGTATATCGGAACGTAGCCATAGAATGCGCTTCAATCGGCGCTAATATAATATGCCTCCCAACGTTTTGATTGATCAATCGATCGCACGATACAGGAACTCTACATTCAAATTTATTGTATGAAAAAAAAGACACAATAATTTTATAAATATCGAAATCGTCGACATAGCATAAATTAATATCGAGGGTTAGTTATAAATAATATTTTACATTACAAGTGGCAGAATATAAGATTGCCACTTTGGAATATGAAAATAGAAATAATACACTATACCTAAGCAAAAATAAATGATTGAATCACATATCTTAGATATTGGAATACGATTTCAAATACTAGCAAATAATAAAATGCATTGCGTATGAAAAAACGAAACGTTATCGATCACTCTGAAATTGATGAATGAACGTGTTTACCCTGCTAGTTCAGTAATGCCGTCTCTATTATAGATTCCCACATAGTCACCAGCAGACTGCAATACTTGATAGCATAAATCAGCCGAGGAACGAAATTCGGTCCCTTTACTCTAATCGTACAAATAAAGAGAACAATAATTATTATAAAATCTCAAAAAATATACAATATTGTTTAATTAAAATTAGAGGGCCGAGAAATAATATGTATACTCCGATCCAAATTATGGAATCGCAACTTTATTTTCTTTCTTATAATATTTTGGTACATGAAATGATGAGTGCACTGCTCCAAAATCTTTGAAACAATTATCAACGAGATCTTTTTTCGATTCCATAACATTACGAATGATATCGATCCTAAACATCATGACAATCACATGAAACACGTACAATAAATCTTGCCTCGTCGAATATATAGTTCCATTTTATCAAGTATCGTGCGAGATGTAAGATATTCTCTCTTTATCGGTATAAAATGTAAGTACATATGTATCTATAAAAGTACAACATTAATCTTGCTTCGATGCAAGATACTTCTCTCACACGGCTTAGAAATAATCACCACATGTATACACGTATACAAATAATTCTTGATAAAGTGCACTGACGATTCTTTTTTTAACGATCAAGATTTATAACGGATTAAAAAACATTTAAAGGATTAATATTATAAGCTTGATTCTAGAAAAATTTAAAAGGAGATTCCTAAATTCTCTAATTTTTTGTGCTGCGAATAGAATATTATGATAAAACGAGATGCATTATTTGAAAGAGATTATTTTGATATCACTAAAAGCGCATTAAAAGCGAAATGTGTTCCGTATTGTTACGTTTGGAAAAAAGTAAAATTCTTCTCAGTTCCATAAAAATTTTTGACACTTAAATCTATTAAAAAGAATGTGGGAGGAGCTTCGTAGTGTTTCAACTTATTTTCGCGATTTATATACATATATCAGACGTGACTTAATTATATTTTATCGTGATATCATATGTCCAACAATAACATATACATCAGAGTTCAACAACATACAGTAAAAGCGATGGAAATGAAGGCTCGTAATTCCCATCACATATATTGTATTTAACGTTAAATATCTTTTATTTTCTACTTTTCTGTCTTCTGTTAACTTTAAGATTTCCAGATTAAAATTGAGAAACGGACAATTGTATTTAGCGATTAGAATAATATAAATTGACTTAGCTCGATATTACTGTCAGCGCACAATACATATATTCTCAGTTTATAATCAAAAATAATTCCGGAAGAACGAACATTTTATAGAAACACTATTACGAGATTCAAATATAACGACACGAAAAAAGATCTTGCCTACTGTGATTTCTACATAGAATGAAGCGCAAGGACTTTATAAGTCTACAATACAAAGATATTAGCACATCGATCCGAATTAATCGGCTAATTTTTGGTGGAATGCCATTGTAAATATCTCAACACACACACGCGCGCGCGCGCACGCACATACATTTTGAAAGACGCGACATATCAAGTTGTATTGTATAACGTATATCGTATATCAATATATAAACTGTCGACTAAAGGGCAACTTCGCACTAAACCCATCTATCCAATATCCAAAACATTTTTCGCCAACTCTATTTTCAAATCGCTCTCATAAACGTTACATTTTCATACATCCTCATATCTGAAGTAAAATCAGAAAGAGATGAAGAGCTTGAACTTCAATTATAACTTTAACGCTTATAAGAACGGTCCTTCAAAATACAAACAAATCTAAGTATATAACATAAGTACAAGGTACATATTTTAACGAGGTCTCCAAAAATTTCACTCTCGCGAATCAAAGACAGAGTGAACATTTTTACATTAAACGTGCACAAATCTAAGATGGAACGGATTGGCACAGCGAATCGTGAGTTTAAATGACTCGCGAATATCTCTTATATCGTTCCCGTATACATATATTCAAGATATACATATGGTATATTCATATACAGACTATGCAGGTTGAGTTTTTTAAATTGAGACATCTAAATATCTCGAAAACAACGTATTTTTGAAAAGAACATTCGAAACAAAAATTGTTTGGTTTTGAGAGGCAAACGCAACAGCATTATTTATTTTTGATTCGGCGGATTCAAGATTATTTCAAGGTCAGCTTTATCTTTTTAAATGAAACCCCCAATTTTTTATTGTATATTCCTATATAGTACAGAACGTTGTAACAATATTGCAGCAACATTGCAACATTGCAACAACATTGCGGCAATGTTCTGTGCTGTATGGGTTCTTATAACTCTTTTTCAGGACCTTGTCAAAACACTATAATAAAGTATTTTTTCATTAAGTATTTTTCGAATTATTTTATATATATATATATATTTTTTATATTTTTTTATTTTTTTATTTTTTTTTTTACGAGGTAGAAATGCTTTTACGCATACCCCGCAGAGTCGATGTTGCTCCGCTGGGTTATGTGGGACTCGCCCTGGATTCTGACATATTTTGATATAAAAAATAAAATATCTCATAAAATATTTAATTTTCGATGATCTTACCGTAATACTTTTATATACAGAATAATGAGATAAATCAATTTGTTTGAAGCTTTCTTTTCAAAAATGCGTTATTTTCAAGATATTTAGTGTCTCAGTTTGAAAAACTCTTGTAAGCCCCTTGCATATAACTTATTGTTAGATTATTAATTATTAATAGAAGTTTCCTCGGTCGTCTTGTATTTTATACTTTTCAAATATGGTGGCATTGGTTTAACTATGTATGCAGATACATATAGAATTTGTTCCGATATGTTCACGCGAAAAGGTAGTATAGCATCAAAATAACATTTTTTCTCGATATCTGCTTCAAAATAGTAAATTGTATAAAGTACTCTTGTGGAAATTTATTGCTTATTAATCTGTAAGAATAATTCATATCTGACCAACAGTCATTGATCCTTTTGAACCTGCGACTCTATAAATAAATTTTCGCCAACGAGATTATCATTCTTTTTTATGTAATAAACAATATTATATATATATCTTTTTATAAGTTATAGAATGTTAAAAATTAAGTATAATACGCATAGAGTAATCTTATTGATAATTAGAATTATTGTTTCGGGACGTACATTTGTTGCAGGAAATACGGTAATAAGTTCAATATAGTATAGCGCGAGAATAATCAACAAGACACGTTGCAGATCGCAGAAGATTTGAACCGCAAACAAACATCAATTGGACTTAAGTACACAGTTATTACACAATTCACATTTCGTAAAATTACCATTGAGAAAGATACTACGTCGATAATAAATCTTTATAATGCGCGTAAACAGATAGGCAGTGAAAGAGAAATTTCAATAACGCGATCGACAATAATATCTTTGGCAAAAGTGAGGAAGAGCGTACGAGTCAAAGTAATATGATTATAAGTACCTGATACTTGTTAAATGTGATTTGTGTCTAGTTATGCAAATTCCAGCTCGACGCGATATCGACAGTCCCAACGGTCCACAAAAGCCCGGAAGAGAGACGTCTAAAAGAGGCCTAAAATATTTTTTAGATATATAGAACGTCTTTTAAACGTCTTTATATATATATATATATATATATATATATATATACGCATTTTTAATTTTACACAGCCCCTTTTTACTTTTCAAATGTTATATGATGTATTAAGGGCGATGCGTGCAATTTCGAGCACGTCACGTTGTTCATATTCATGCTTGCAAATTTCTTTGCCAATTACGCTCTAATGGAATGTATTTATAATATTCAGATTACGCGATTAATATTCGATGGATCGGATTAAGATAGATCGTCGCGATTAAAACGTGCCGAGTGTTTTGCAATTCATCGCTTTTCACTCGTTTTTCATCATTTATCAATAATGACGGTTTCAGGCATTGCGATTAATCCTTTCGACGCAAATTTTTACGCGCTATAAAAGTAACGAATGGATTTTTTTTTTTTTTTGCAAAATACCGAAATGTGTTTCGAAAAATTGCAAAAAAAATTAAAATTGAATTTCCTTTAATGTATGATGAAATGGATGGCACAATATATGATAATTAATGAATATTTGAATTAACTGTAAATCGTGTTTTTTCCATCGACAAAATACTATCAAAAGGATTAAACAATTTTATATGTTCAAAGACATCGATTTGTATGCGATTAATATTATTGATAACATGTAACCGTAACATGTAACGTGTTATCCGGAAATACGATATCAAACCATCGTCTCTCGAAAGATCTTGACCGACGAGTCCGCATGCTTAGTGTGTACGTATCTTGTTATCGTCCTCACGGCATTATCGTTATTGTTGTTAATGCCGTTGAATACCTCGCTGCTCCTCAGCCCGGACTTCGTCTCTGCTTGCGTTTCCCTCGCCGTCTCTGCGGCCAGGAACGATAATATTCTTCTAAGTGACAACTGTTATTATATGCATTGTTGTGAAAAACCGAACTGACACCAAAAACTTATGATATTATTTGACAAAGTCGATTCCGCGGAAGGTCTTCAAATAATTTTTATATTCTTCAATTGATATATTAGAATGTTAAATAATTTAACAAATCATTGTTTTTTATTATCACAAGAAGTAATAAAAATCAAAGAAATAATCTTTATTATCGTCTCATGTCTCGAATTTTGTTTAATTATTAAAAATAGTACATACATGAAACAATAATAAAAATTATCAAATCTATATATGTACAATATAATACAATAAATAAAACTGTGTCATTAGACACATAAAGTGTGCGAATAATGGTCGAGAGTGCGAGAAATTTGTTCTAACGAGAAATCATGAGCCACATCAAATATGACTAGATATACATATATATATGCATTTTTCATATTATACATATCGTATATACATATAAACAAACTTCTCATATACTGAGTATGCAAATAATATTAAGAAAGATGATTAATGACACTGCATTCGAGACGCAGTAGTGCAGATCGCACAAACAAGTGCATCTATTTTATATCTATTGTATAATGCTTACCACTTGTTTCTTTTCTTGAACAATCGTACTATGACCCGCCGCAATATCAAGTTATATATGTATAAATTGCGATTGTATTACGCGAGAAAGATCACAAAAGATAAATAACTGTGATAATAAGAGAAATATATGAGAAAAAATATGAAAAGCAAGAATATATACTACTGAATATTCTAAAAAGCGTCAAAGCTTATAAATAGATAAGATTTCTGTAAAATTATTTCTCATTTATGCGAGTATAATAATAATGATAATTATTATTATTATAAAAATGTTGAGAAATATAAATGCGTAAGGGAAAAGTGTGCTCAACGAAAAGAATATTATTTATTTTCAAAATTTCCCCTAGATCTGCCATACTGCGCCCCACGATTGAAATTTGTGGCTGCAAATCGGTTATTGAAAAGTGCGATTCAACGTGCGGAGTATAAAATTAAATGAAAATATACACACGTATTGTGTGAAGCGATAATCGATAAGTATCCGAGATAAACAAAGTGCAGCAAAATCGCCATTCAACAGCAGCAACACACTTAATTTAAACGCTCGTGACATACAATAAGGACAAAAAAACGTTAGTGTATGTAAAATTCCAGATGTTTCTATAATATAAGCACACGCAAAACTCTCGATTCATTCGAAGAAAAATCTTTAAGTAAACAACACTTATTTCCCATAGATTAAAAAATTTTTCATTTTTTCGTAGGGATTCTAAATTGCTAATGCCCAAGAGACAGTTTCAGTGGCGAAGAGATTATCGTTTTATATACATACCGTATAATACGTTATCTTAACTTCTATACACATTTTCACATGAAACATATTGGAATTTTTAAAACACACACACACTCTCTCTCTCTCTCTATGAAAATCATATTTATTATTTAATAATATTTATTATGGTAACAAATTGATACCGTACATTCGCAACAAAAGACTGAAATTGAAGGATACAAATAAATAAAGCAGTATTCATGTGTGTGTATGAAAAATAAATTTATATTTACAAAATAGGGAGATATATAGGAAAGGGTTTCATATCGATGAATTATTTACTATACGGTACATTACAACACGACAGGAATCCGCGATACATTCTAATCAGCCTATGCGGTAATAGAAAATAAAAGAAAAATGCATTACAGCATTTAGAATTCTGCGTTCCGTTCTATATGCGCGCATAGATTCATCGTTTTAAAACTAATATGGCAAATTGGAATCGATTGATACAGTGCTCAGATAATTGTCGTAGATGTAAAATTGATTCCTCGTGCGGATTCGTATCGAGAGAATTATTTCAGTGCGAACGGAGAGAGGTATATCATTAATTGTAAGTCATAATTGTCACGAAATTGCTTCACATTTCGCATCTCGTAGCAAGAAAACAAAAATGGATAGATACGTCGAGATTAAAATTGATTAATCTCTCTCTCACCAAATCGTCCGCCATGAAATCGTATCTTTTTTTCCGAATTTCACTATTTGTATCTACGTCGCGGTAATTTTACTTTCTATCTTAAAAAAAAAGGTAGAATAAAGTATAATTAAAACGAGTATAACAAAAATCGTGGTACACGTGGAGTAATGTACGTTAATATAACATAATAAGCTCAAATTCTTGTGTATTTCTCTCGTCGAAAAACTTTCAACGATATTCCTTTACTTTCCAGTTAACTCAATTCGATTAATGACTTTCCATGCGTATCGATATAAGTAATGGCATGACGTTTGATAGATTCGAAATGAACGCTCCCCCATCATTTTCCCGGACAACCGTAACAAACGTTAAAATAAACGAGGCAAACATATTTCCCGCCGCTCTCGCGCGGTCGACGTCCATCACTTAAATTAAAATATCTTCTCACTTACTAAGCTACAACGAATCTAACTTTGGCAGTAGTGTCCACTTAGAGAAATGCTCGTAAAAAAAAATCTAGCGAATAGATATCTTCTTGGCAAGGACGCAGTACGTATGACGACATGATACGTTCGCGTAGAACGTTTCTAAAAAAAAGAAGAAAAAAAAGGAAAACCGCAATGCGAAACTTGCGATATCATCGTCAAATTCTTCATCGCTACATCGTGAAACGAGAATGAAATGTTAGAATGTTAGAATGACACAAACGATTTACGATGACAATACTATTGAATTGTGAGACGATAGTGTGTGTGTGTGTGTGTGTGTGTGTGTGTGTGTGTGTGTGTGTGTGTGTGTGTGATCATATAATAAATAAAATCTTTATACATGTATGTGTGTATAATGTATTCTCACATTTATAAATCTATAAGATCAAATTATTATTAAGGTTATAGTATATTGCAAGAATCAAGGACAAGAACACTGCGAGGTAATAATTTCCTTGAAAATGATTATTCTTGACCATGTGTATCAAGAATCCGGACACACACGATCGGTTTCATATGTATAAAGTAAATAGGACAAACGCGTGTAGGATTGCTCGCGTAAAAGTACATCATATACCGGTAATGATTTTATCAGTCTGTACATATTATTTGACACTGTACAGCGGCGAAACTATCTATCATAACCATCTATCCTTGATAAATTTGTATGTTCTAAATAACGCGATATTACGTAACGCGTGATTATACTAGTTATAAGTTATATACAAGTACTACGAAGAGAACAGAATTATGCATTACTCGGGTACAATCTCATAATAAAAATATATGTAGAATCAATGTCGATATTAAAGTACCATGCACATGCAAAACATTGTTTCACGCCGACAATGTCTCTCGCAACATGCAAGATGGAGTATGAAATTCATATTTCGCGATAAAAGCGCAAGCGAGAAATTAACATCATATCCTTCTCTCTTCTTACATCACGCTTATGTCGTTTTTAAGCATCTTTTTGACAATGAAATATACAAAGTGTATCTATTCACGTAATATCCTTCTATTATTTAATTAATTGCATCAATTATACGATCTACTAATCACACGCCCAAGAATGCATAGCAATTAATTAGGCATGTAGTCAACGATGAAATAATATACACATTGTGTGAAAATAAATTATAATCTTACGCTAAACAATGATGCGACTATAGATGTTATCTCGACCACTATTACTTAGCATGTCGAGAGAACATACGAGAAAAGATGACGGAATAAAGTTTATCAAAGGAATACTCTATGTAAGTAGGAAAAAAAAAAAGGATAATCAATCGCCATTTCCAGAGAACGGAAAATATCGACGATTTCACTCTGACAACTTGCGCTCGCGTATATTTTTCGATAGAAAAAAAAAAATTATTGATATTTTCTGCTCTTGATTTTTGCAGACGTAACAATACGATAAATAAACATTACCAACCGATAGAGGAACATTATACAGATTCTAAGATGCAGATTAAAATTGCGAGAATTCTTTCATGATATTACGCAACAACACTTTTTACACCTAGTCCGCTTTCCCATGATGTTACTCTTGTATTGTTCAGTGACTTTGTAAGCTTTCAATTTTAATCTGATATTTCCTGTGTGATCACTGATATCCTGACTATGTGCCGAGTTGCTTCTCGTGCATTTGAAGGTGCACATCCTTTGTTTACTCTCACAACTTATAATCTCCGTATCGTGACTTACCGCATGATCCGCGTATACATCTGAGCATATCTTTATCACATTACTGTCACAATCTCGATCTCCGAGAAGTTCTGTTTGCGCGCCAAATTTCTCGTACGGCTTATCATTGATTTCCACGTTTATTCTATCCGGATCCATGTGGGCTTTTTCGTGATTCGTGTATAACTTTCGTAATGCTTTCGTAGAATTCGGTTGATTCTCTAATAGGATCTCGGTGAATTGCGTATTTTTGCCTTTGAAATAAGCCTTTGACACATATTCATCCGGAATATCGCGTTCCATGATCAATTCGTCATTAGTCCTATCATCATGGAAGACGTCGTTTTTCATATAAGATGTACTTCTTACGAAAGCTTGCGCTTCTATTCTTTGACATTTCGTCTCCTTGCACATGTCGCATTCGTCTTCGATGAATTCTCCGTTGTTCTTTTTGCAGTATGGTTTTTTGCTCGATAGCGGCTCGCTGTGACTTTTTGGATACGTATCTTTACTTTTAATTTCTATTATTCTCTCTGCATTCGGAGTCAATCTGTTATTTCCTTCCTCGTCCGGTTTGTCGCAAATCTCATCTGATTTTTCCGAACTCACGGCTTCGCCGCTCAACGTTTTCGTGCGACCGTCCGAGTACGCGCTCAATTTGTTTTCAGAATAATTGCTCAATCTGTCGTCGTGGAAGTACACAGAGCTCGCGTTTGATTCGAAATTGCTAGCGTTTATTATAGCGATTCGCGGTATGATTAAATCGGGTGGTAATCCGTCGACAACATACTGTGGACTCGAGTTCGAGGAGGATTGATTCGCAAAATTACTGAAAGAGTGGTATCCCTGATGACCCTTACCTTGGATCCAGGCCTCCGTTAGAACGTGAGACCGTTGCCACGACACATCACTGTTGCATCTGTTCTTTCTCACGCACCAGTGCCGATCCTCGGCGTCGGGCCAGAAACGCAGATGGCATTCGCTGGGACTTCTCTTAATATCCGACACGTCTATATCCAGATCCGTATCCTCGTGACTCTTATTTTGCACAATCAGCTCCAGTCTGGATTTCAGTAGAGCCGGCGACACGGCTCGGTTGACGAGACGTCTCGACGAGGCAGTCGACGTGATTTGGATTGTCGATCGCAGCGCGGACGACGCGACATTGTTGCTATCGATGTGATCCGTATTAAGATCCGGAACCTCTCCGGAGGCCATAAGCGCGTTCGGACTCGGACTATCCATACTATCAGGAGTGTAGGGATCATGCTTAACGGGTATTGCGTGCAACAGATTAGACGAACGATCAACAAAATCCACGCGCACGTTAGCGTAACTATTGCAATCAGGCAACATGGACAACAACTCCGGGTAATTGTTGGGCACTCGGAAGCAAAACTCAGGTGCAATTGGCAAGCTGCAGCAGTCTATCATACCTGCGTCTGAGATGAGACTAGCCTTCAAGTAGACTGGCTGTAAACGGTAAGAAAAATAACGGATCTTTATGTATCGTTGTATGTGCGTCACTGCGAGAAGATGATAAAAATGATATACGAAGGATTCGTAGTGTGCGAGATTCTATGAATGTGGAGGGAGAGGGGGGAGGGGGAGGGGGAGGTCTCAAACAAACATTTCAAAGAAATAATGATGTGCCACAATAATGTACTTTTCAATCTGTAAAGTTCATCGATACGATAATTATAGAACGTATCCGTGAAACTTTAAAACTGCAATATTTTGAAGCATTGCAATAATAATACGGATTTAATTATGACAAGAATCCTTGCCCTACTCCGAAAAATTATGTCGAAATATTTATTATAATTAATAGTCCGATTTAATAAGTTGTAATAATAATTAATTACCTGCAAACTATACTTTATGCATATAATAAATATATTTTTTATAAAATCATGTATTTCTAATATTAATTTTTATAATTGATAGTATCATTAACGCGCGATTGATTATCACTTTTCATTATAATATCCTACAGTAACAAGTGTTATACAATCTCGAAATATTTACGTATTTATATTTATATAATGTATAATGTAATGAAATATCATTCAGCGTTATAAAAGATGAAAAAATGCATACCAAACGTTACAATGCGTATCGGCAATTAGATTGAAAAAGTACAATAATTATTCCATCACATAACGATAACTGATAAGAATTGTAAAATTCAAAGTATAAAATAGTAGAAGTAAAATATTTTAGGCTACACTACATATGAATGTGCTATAAAAATGTGCATTAAACAAGTCCCTATATGTTTGTTGTCGACATAACGGTATACTAACAGAATACAGAGACGTGACAGAGATGTAGGGATTCGAGAGATAAGAAGAACAGACAGACAGTTCATAGATAGGTACCTTAGTGCTTAGAGATTCATTCGAAACTCCAGAAAAACAGGCTGCACCATAATAATCGAAAGAATGGTTCATCAGAATAAGAACTAGGAAGTGTGTAAATACATGTTCCCAGCATATAATAAGTAAAAAATGTCGCACTATTGTTTTATAAATGTAAGAAAAATGTACTTTTTTTTTTTTTTTTTAACACCTTTGTCTTACCTTGTGATCACCCATGCATGTAGTTGGGCCGATTATACCGTACTCCACTGTCTCTGAATCATTTATCTGCATACACATAGAGATACGAGCGTCACATTAGGCAATAGACTTCAACTTCTATAACAGTTTCATGTCGCGCGTGATCACGAATATAAATTTCATAGAAATACGTACATCTTGGACTAGCGTTTTCGCAGTGGGGCTCAACAAAACGCGGTCGCACCAAGCCGGCACTCTCGTTTGCATGTAATTTACAGGCTCGTTTACATCTTCTTGAAACGGATAACTTGGCACAAAATTGATTGGAAACTCGAACAACCGTCCTTCAAAATCTCCCAATTCTTTGTCATACTCGCGTAACTATAAGCAAATATTAATAGTTGCATTATTGATATTGTCTCTCCCTAACTCGATTAGATATAATATAAAGCATAAGTATGTAACATTTACCCATTCACCACCATTCTTCATGAAAACATTTTGATGTTCGTAATGTGAAAATTCCTTTTTCCCTAATGTTAATACGAGATCATCGTCTCTATTGTGAAATTGCAATTTAGAAATATTTCCTTTATTCGATAACCTCTTTTCTTGAGTATCTTCTGTCAATTTCTATTAAAGACAAATTAAAGAGTGCTGTAACGTATTGGATTTTAATAGGATTGCTTTATTGGCGTGTATAATACACGTATGTAATACACAGAGAGCAAAATATGATTGTAAATATATCGCTAAATATATCGCTTTTAAAAAATAATACACTAATTTAATTGTGAAATATTATGAAATATGCCACAAATAAGTTTATATAGAGCAAATGCAAATGCACGTTTAATTTCATCATTGCTTTTCCTTTCAATGTTATCGTAATTGCTAATGAGTCTCACCTTTATCACGCTTGCCGTGTCTGTCCTAAAATTAAAGTCACCAAATAAAAAATACGGCACATTTGAATACTTGTCATTATGAAATCTATCTAATGTGTGCTCGAGCGCTCTTCTACGCGTTTTACTGTATACCGATGGGAACTGTAAGAAAATAAAAAAATAAATCATATATCAAACATATACTTATACATAGGCTGCATTCCAATATTCACCGCCAGCACTGAAAATCTACAGTTTACGTCACGTGTACTATAGATTTTCAGTACTGACAGTGAATATCGGAACGCATAACCATAATATTATTCGTCAAAATATTCTTTACCGTCTCCATAGCAATAAAATTGCTCGCGTCGTGAAATAAGTGTATGTTTATGAGATCAAAAACTGTTCCACTAATACTCCATCGAGTCCGCAGGAAACCCTTCCTGGACCATTTGCATTCTGGGAAAAATTCTTGAGGGAACTTGGCTTTTTCTTTGGTTGTAGCTGCTTCTATGTTGCCAGAATGTACTTCTTTTCCATTTACCGGTATAAAAGTACATTCTAAAATCGTATTTAGATGAATAAAAAAGATAATATTACTATACTATTTATTTCCATTGATAAATATCGTAAGTAAAATTATACGCAACATACCGTTAAAATCCCATAATAAAACATCGCTCAAGGATTCGTGTACGAAATAGAAATTTCCTAGAGCCTATATAAAATAATCTTGATGAGAATATCGCTTTTCGCTTGACATAATCAATTAATTAAGCATTAATAGCAAGTATTCTTTCACTCACTGTGAAATGTTCAGCGGATGAATAATCTTCGTCGAGGAATACCCTAATTTTGTCAAACAATCTTAATTCTTCCGATGACATTAGTAATCTACAAATAATAATTATTTGACACGAGAAGTCATATTTAAATAGCTAAATTCATAAGCTTTATATGTGTACAAACTAAATATAAAATTCTTATATATATTTTTAAACAACTTTTCTTTATACGTATATATGAATTTCTCCCCTATCAATATCGTACAATCATCTTTTGAAGCGGCTCACTTAGCTGTAGAGCAACGCGTAACGCGTCTATTTTCGCTAGTTATGCGTTAAATCATATTGAAAATATCGCGTGTGTGAAAAGAGAGAGCTATTTGCTTTTTTACAAAAGATTTGTTTATAATCTTCAACAAAGTGATAAGAATCAGAAATGAAAATGTTATAAGTAACTATAGAGAGATTTCTACAAACAAGTTTAACAGACAAACGTATAGGCTCTTATCCTAATAATCGAATTAAAGTCAAATATTGTAGTTTCTGGAAACCTTCCAAGAAGCACTACTAATAGCACGATGCGTAAATAAAATTTAGGAAAGTAAGTTGATATTGGCATTTGCATTTTAATAATATTTGTAATAATATTTAAAATTTGTTATAACTCTCTCTCTCTCTCTCTCTCTCTCTCTCTCTCTCTCTCTCTGTCTCTCCGTCCCTCCCCCCTTTATCCTCCCCCCCCCACTATCTCTCTATCGAAAATGACAATAAAATAACAAATATATACGTTTATTGCGATAAAGATGTATCAATGAAGAGAAAATGATTACAATTATAGATGTGACAAAATATGCAAGAGATTTACCTAACAAAGTCTTCGACATGCCTCATACTCTGTTCGTAATTTTTTCCACCTACTTCTTGGCAGTGCAGTGCTATAAATTTCGGATCTAGTTTCGATATGGTCTGGAAAAAAAAAAAAACAATTTGCACGTAAGGCACAAAAGCAAAGTCTCGCAGGCGCGCGCGTATCGACGTATGGTGTAAATCTCGCCACCCAAGGATACTTACGGATAAAAATTCTTCCGTCCATATCTTTAGCATGACACTAGGCTGCAAGGAGAAAATCAGTAATATCAATCTCAGAAAACCTTCATACCTAGTGCACTTTAAAGAAAAGCTTAATGAGATGTTCGACGGCACGTGAATGTATTAATAGATCGTTAACGTCACACACGCAAGGATATCGATATCCGTGCTCATCTCTCTGCTCTCTTCTCCCCTCTTCGCTCACCGTGTCCTTTACGACGATAAACGATAAAAGCGCTAGAGTTTCTTTCCTTCATACTTCACAAACGACGGATACGATAATCGATCGCGATAATAGTCGCGCGCGATTCCGATATAAACAAGCTTAGTACGTTTGTAGGCGTCCCGAGATAAAAATTACGTACGTTCCTCCGATCGTGCAAGAAAATTAGTTCACCAGAATAGAAATATCAATAAACGTCTTACTTATCGTTATACGCGCGGTGTGTTTCTTGATTCTTTCGTGCGCGATGATACGGAGAGAAAAATACGCCGGAGCAAGATACTCTTTATTATTTTATATAGTACATTTATATACATACATCCCCCTTTTTATCGAAATATTTTTCATTAATCGTATGTGTTTACGATATTGATCGTTGAAATTAGAATTTACGCGACTTTTCTTCTCAACACGAGAAATCCTAGCTATATACGTACGATAAACCTAGAAAGTCTGAAGGAATTAATTTCTCAACTTGATTTTTTTTTTTTTTTTTTTTTTTGCGTTTCGCACTCATCGTCAGACGGTGCTAAAATAGATGTTGCTTGAGAAAGACGAAGAATGACGTTTTATTTCAGAATCGAACTTGTAAACATATTTTTCGCATACTTTTTCATATTACATAATTCCGTTAATGATTTATCCTGCGGTATTACATTATCCGATCGTTAATGTCAAATTGTGGAATTATCATGAATATTCGTCATCACGCGTTTAAAACACGTGGCAATAATAATAAATAACAAAGAGTATCGAAAGTCTGAAAACTGTTCCAAAGTATAAATTTCTTCTCGTTAGGTTTTTTAAAAATAATCCGCATTGAGAAAGAAACAAATGTAACATTTTCAATGATTAGTGCAACAAGATGTCGCTAATATATATCGCAATGTTTTGCACAACTAAACATATGATCAAAGTGACACCGAACCTTGGAGTCTCTAACTCTTGAAAACTCTCGTCTGGTTTATATACATATGTATATTCCCAAGTTTTCGCAAAATTTTTCCAAACGAAAATGACAGAGTTTACGAGGTTTCCGTAATAAAGTCACACATTACGTCGAACGCTATAACAGACATTAGACATTAATATCTCAAAATGAAACAAATGTACGGTTGAACGCGTATAAGAGGGAAAAAGAGGAGAGAAGGAAGAAAAAAATTTTCTAACCGGGCTTAAAAATATCGTCGCACGGACCAACTTGATTTTTGTTTTTTTTTTTCCCGGGCGCGAGGGCGACCTAACAGAAGCACGACCGAGAGAACCCATTGCTTGGCACGTGTGTTAAACGACGACATCGTATTTGTACACGGATATACCAACTATTCGCGACAAATTCGACGTTCCGCTCCCATCACAAGTAAGACGAGGAGAACGGCGGCGGTGGCGACGGCGGTGGCGACGACGGCGACGACGACGACGGGCAAGTAGGTCGTGCGTCGTACGGGGCGAATAATCGACGCGAAATCGATGGAACGCGAAAATCGATCGATCGGTCGCACCTCGCCTCGCCTCGCCTCGTTATTAGTGTCACATACGTAACGTACCTCCTCGAAGATGCTGCCAACGTTCGCGGTAATGAGGAGGACCGGGACGCCGCTGCCCGCCATTCTCGCGGCCGGGCGGTAGGCTGTTGTCTCTGGAACCGAGATTCCAGTCTCCTCGGAGCGCGAATTATCAGTACCGGCGCGACGGTTGACGACGATGACGACTAGATACGCTCCGATGCGTACTCGACACCACTACCACAACTGCACTGCACTATCTCTACAGCTGACGACGAAGGCGACGACGAGAACGATGACGAGGACGAAGGAGACGTCGTCAGTGACAGCGACAGCGACGGCGACAGTGACGGCGAGGGCGACGGTAACGGTAACGGCAACGGCAACGGCAACGGCAACGGCAACGACGACGACGACGGCAACGACGACGGCAACGACGACGGCAACGACGACGGCGACGACGACGGCGACGACGACGACGACGACGACGACGACGACGAAGCGACGGATCAGCACTGGCAGCGGCAGCACCCGCGGCGCGCGGCCGCGCGACGATCCACGGCGGCCGCCGCGCACGTCGCTCGTTCGCACGTACTCGCACACTACTGTCGCCCGCACTACATTAACCGATAACCGACCACTGGTCGCTGTCGGTCGACACTGCCGTCTCTGCGCACTGATCTCGCTCTCTCCCGTTATACGTTTCTCTCCTTCTGCCCCGCGATCTACTCCGTCAATCCGTCCTCTTTTCTCACTATTCACCACCTCCCTCTCACCGATTGGAGCCGTTCTCGTACCTCGTACCTTTCAGGGAAAGCGCAGCGTTGACGGTAAGGCAGCGCCGTTAAATGGACACACTCCACGATGTCGTCGGGGACGACAATTAAAGATGAACGATGAGATGTAAAACGAGTCAACCACCGCGCCGGGAAGAAGCCGTGCTCGCGCACCGTGCGATGCACCGCTCGTCGCATCCAACTTCAACGCTGTCGCGTTCTGCAAGTATGTATGTACACATTGTCAATCGCGAAGGAGAGGAAGGGAATGCGGGGAGAGAAAGAGAGAGAGAGAGAGAGAGAGAGAGAGAGAGAGAGAGAGAGAGAGAGAAAGAAAGCCGGTCCCTCTTGCGTCGCCGCGTCGCGTCGCGTTGCGTTGCGTTGAATTGCGTTGCGTTATTTGCGTTGTGTTGCGTTGTGTTACGTTACGTTACGTTACGTTACGTTACGTTACGTTACGTTACGTTACGTTGCATCGCGTCGCGTTGGCGCACGAGAGAGAGAAAAAGTCGTGTGCGCGCGGTAAATATATCCCTCTATCGGCCGCGACGGCGGACGGCGTCGCGACCAAGGCACAAGACACGCCTACCACAGACGTCAATAGGCAGTGCCGTGTCTAGCGCCGCTGATAAACACGTGCGGCACGTGCGGGGCGCCACAGCGAAACGGTCCTCGCGCCGGTCCATCTATACGCGACAGACGTACGTGACGCGATCGATCGAGAGAATCTCTCGTCGATAATTTTATTTTAAGTGAAAAAAGCGCCAACAATAATAATTAGAAAAAATAAACAATCTTTGCGGATCATCATAACGAACAGAAAGCTAATATATTCGTATGTAATAAATATTTAATAAATATTGTGTGAAAAAAAATAACAATTTCAAAAACTAATAAATATTTATCCCTTATTTATGGTGTCGATAAGAGTTGTCAAAATTCAATGGAAATGATAAATTTAAAATTTACAAGAGTAAGAGAATCCACATAAATCCAAAGAAATGATTCATATTGTCTGAATAATTCTAGTAATTTACATTAGATAATAGATGCGATTGTTATCCGAATGAATAAATGTTACAAAAATAGACGAGTATACATATATGGAAGATTCAAACAAAGACGTGAGAGATATATAATTTAACGATTATAAACGAGGAAAGTTCATCGCAAATTAATCGGATGGTTCATTTTAGAAAAAGGCCAAAGTCATCTGTGCGTGACTCAGAAAAGGAGCGAAAAAAACTGCACGCTCCAATGGCAGCAGGCAGCGTATCGTTTATCGATACACGTCGTAAAACATTCGTGTCTCGTCTCTCGCAACCGCGGTCCGCGGTTATCAAATATCAGTGCCAATCGACACAGAATCGATATTCTTCCATCTTCTTCCATCGCTATACCACCGTTCGGCGAATTCTGGCTCCGGCATGGCTAGAGACGACAGAGGCCGAGAGGCCGGGGACTTTTTACGCGCGAATGAAGATCGATGTTATCGTGACGTGCCACGGCCAACAGCGCGCGCCTTGTTTCTCGCTCCAGGAAAATCGCCGATGACAATTCGGAAAACACTTGGAAATTTCGCGGCTATTCGCAGATGAATTTCGAATTTGTGACGCCATAGTACAGTTATAGTAGTAGTGGAGTATATACTCGTCGATCCTCTAGATTCTCTTCGGAAAACCATGTCATACCGTGTCATACCGTTTCATATCGATTAGAATTCATGAAATTTATTAAATTATTCGCGTTTGTGCAATAGCGCATTTAACGTCTCGCGCTTCGTATGACATCTGCCAATGATATTGGAATCGAAGCGATAACTCGATAAAGGATCTTTCTAAAAAGATTCCAGCAATATTTTTTTTCTATATTTCTGTAAAACGAAATATTGAAATTTTAAATGCATTTAAGATAGAATTATTTTTTCAAAATAAACTCATCCCCTTTCTTCATATCGTTTAAATGTCCGTTTCATTTTTTTCTATTCATTACGAGAATACAAAAGAATGCGTCATCTTTTTTTATAGCGTGTCTTATCACAGTGATTTTTCATAGCGTGCAGAAGAATACACATCGTTATTCTTTATATATGAGCTAAAGATGTATTGTAGTTTACATAAAATATGAGCGGATCTTTTGTAAGAAAAGTTTGTTCGAGAGATCTTATATGATATGATATACATATATAGACAATCCAAATTATTAATATTGCATACTATATACATATACATATACATATACATATATATATACATACATATATATATATATATATATATATATATATATATATATATATAGAGGAAAGACGCAATGGATTTATATTACGAAATGTAGTCCTGTACAGTTGATAATTTTGATTTGATCCGATTCTTCGTTAGCTGTTGACAGTCATCGAATTTTACATCAGCTGATAAATAAAAGCTCGTCCAATATCAGTCATGATGATGAGCGGGACGAAAGTTTTAGTAAAAATGTGTCGTCGCGATGTGTGAAAAGCGATAATAATAATTGCGTCAATGAAAGCGATTACGTTTGTTGGATACTTGATTGGTCGAATCAACAAATGTCATTATATCATCTGTGCACGAAAGAGAGAGAATATGCTTGCTGTGTTATTGTAAGATAAATCGCTCGCAATTCTTTTAATATATGAAAAAAAAAAAGATACGACAACAGGATTCATTATAATTTGGAGATGACGATAAAAATAGAAGCGAAAAGTATTATAGTACTTTTTCTCGAGAAGCAGAAAAATCTCATTACTGTAAGAAACCATATACGAGATTCGAGTCTATTATCTTTCCTTTTTAAATGTAACACATAATAAATGAAAGAAAATCCTTCCTCTCCCATGAAAACTATTTAAATATCCATTTAAATTATTCTCCAACTAGTTGTCCAACTATTTCTTTAATCGCATAGTAAATAGAATAATTTTATAAATTTAAAATTAATAGATGAATAGAAGAAACTATATTGAAAGAATATATATATTTAATTAATTATATTTGTCACGTTATGTCGCATTGGCGCCGCATCATCTTTCTTGCCCGAAATAATAAATAGCGTGTCGTTACACGCAGGATCGATCGAATTTGAATTCAATATTTCGGACGCTCTACAATATCACTCTCAAATGTCATTGATATCAACGTTGTTATAACGAAGACTGTTCCGGAATCATAGAAACTAGGATTCGGGAAATAATATCGCTAGGCGTACGGCCCTGAAGACGGCGCGTGTAGTCGGAAGCGATGTTACAGCTGCGCATGTGAACAGATGAGGAACTTGTGCCCGGGCCGGCCCGGTCCGGTCCTCTCGGGGTTCTCTCTCTCGACGTCGTCAACGTAATATCCCGTTCCATCGCCATCGCGACGTACCACCGATCATTTTCGATTGTTTGTACCGCACAATTTCAAAGCTATACGCGATTGTGTCACCGCAAAAGGGGCTCTGACCGTCGCCGTCGCGTCGGCGGTTTTTGTCATTTTGTCCCGCCGTGCATCGTGCATCTCGTATCGTATTGACCCGATCGGGGGTGTCGTCTGTAGTCTGCAATTTGCATCGCGACAGACGGTCCCGGCTCCCGGCTCCCGGTTCCCAGCTCCCAGATTTCGCGAGAACGTAAGTTTCGGCACATGTGCGTGCTTGCGTGCGGACAAACGGACATTTTTTCGCCGTCTCGCGTACTACGCGGTACGTCGGCAACGCACGCGCGACGGACGCGCGAAACCGATCGACGACGAGGTGGATGATGCGAGGTCGGAGAATCAACGGATTTTCCATTCGCGATGCGTTAATCGAGTGCATTTTTTTTTCAAAGTAAGATTCGTCGAAAGTAGATTTTGGAAATGATGAGAGAAAGAGGGAGAAACCGGGCCTTTAACAATCGATACCGTGTCGCTCGCATTCCGCGACCACCCGTGGGCAAATTAAGGCGCCACGCCACGCCACGCCAGAAATATCGCGATACTGACTCGAGCACATCTGCTTTATCATAATATCCGGGCAAATGCTATACGCACAGCGCGACTGTATCTCTCCTCGAGTCCATTTCCAAATTTTTCCAGAGTATTGGCCATTTTCAGGGACATTGTGCGTTAATTGTTACAATGGAGAATAGAAAGTAGGTTGTATTTGGAATTTACAGTACAGTACTGTACTTTCTTTCGCAATTTGTTTATATTTTGTACAATGTGCAACGATCGGTGAACTTAAATCGGTTTCGTAGATTATACGTGTTTTAATATTGTGTCCGAAAAAAGAAGCGGAAAAGCAGTAAGTCAAGAATATATCGTAAATATAGTTTGATATATTTTTATGTTGTTGTCGCAAACGCATCGGGAACGTAAATCATAAACTCAAGTTTTCAAATATATATAATTATTTGGAAGATAATAACATTCATGGGAGCAAGTCTACAGTGTTACAATAAAAAATTGCTCTCTATATATAATTTTGTATAAATAATCTCTGTTTTTTTCAAATTAAACATTATTTAAATGTAAGCAGCGTAAAGTTTTATCCTATTTTACATAGCGTAACATTTCTTTATTTTAATCCGAACTTTGCGCGATTAACTTTTTAAGGGATACATATTTTTTTTCTGAATGTTATTAAAAATTATTAAAAACAAATCGCGCACACCTGTCAAATGTGAATAATTGGCAACATCGGTGAATAATTTTTTTTTTTAATACGTATAATATAACATAAATATATGACAACTAAAATTCTTGTTATATTTCATTACTTTTTAATTTTATTATTATTATTTTTTTTTTATCGAATATAACTACGTTCGATATTAACGTTCAAAATAAACTTCCTTATTCCTAACCGAATATTTTCCAACATCTTTCAAGCTTTTTCCAAAACTTGGAATGTTATTTTACGCGAATTGTAGAAGCGAGTATAGGCTCCATTCAATGGTCATTCGTTGATGCATTTAGTCCACGAATTCGCGAGAATTAAGTTCGCTCTCGAGCAATTTCGATCGCCCGGGTCGAAAATGCTACAGGTTTTTGTCGTCTACAGTCTACGT
Source organism: Polyergus mexicanus (assembly GCF_030449975.1). Lineage (NCBI taxonomy): Eukaryota > Metazoa > Arthropoda > Insecta > Hymenoptera > Formicidae > Polyergus > Polyergus mexicanus. The sequence continues at coordinate 11,905,725 of NW_027223327.1, read as the reverse complement.
TCTACGACGTGATCATATCTCGATGTCATCGATCTTTTTATTATCGCTCGTTGATATTTTTCAGCACGATCATGCATCCGAACGTAATATTACTACCGACCTTAGTGGCCTTCATCGCTGCCGAGAGCATTCTAATGACGGAGGTCTTTGTCATTCCCATCAGACCGGAGACTTTCGACTGGAGTGCAGATGGTAAAGACACATATATTCAGCCTATTCTAGCTTTCTGCAGCCGTCAAAAATATTCTCGATATCATTCGATATTCAGAGGACCCTTGATACCATAAAAGGAAAGATAATGAAAATAAAAGAGACGCAAAAGGGAAAGAAAAACTTAATTATATTATTTTATTTCATCTTTCTTGGTATACGTATGTCGTCGCGCGCGTCAATTTTAGAAAAATTCTGATTGTGATATTTTAAAATATGAATACTATAAGACACATCTCCGAACTTCTTAATTCTTGGCTACACCGTATCCCGATTACGCGTTTGAATTTTACTTTCTCGATACATTTAATCAGAGAGAAGCGAAAGATTTTTGTGTTTACACACACACACACACACACACACATTAATATACAATAAAGATTATTATTTCCATCCAAAGAATGCGATCTTGAAAGAAAGCATTCTTACAGAATAAGATTTTTTTTTTTTTTTTTTTTTTTTTTAATACAGCTTTCTCCGTCTTTTACTAATGAGTATTAAATGTTTGAACGAAGCTTTCCAAAAACAAATGATATGTATTATAATACCAAATAGCTACAATTATTCCACGTAGATATTTCCGTAGATAATCTATTTCATATTACGATATAAACTTTGAGTTTTCATACGTCATTCGTAACATGCTACGAATAGCGATTACTCGCTCTAGATTATTGCATTAACCTTGGAGGCAACATTGTCGCATACCGCGATACTTTCCAATTCAGCGCCTTCGGACAATTTCAACGATACACGAAACAAGTCATGAAAATTATCGCGATTTCAGATAACGTCGTTTTTCCTACATTAAATAAGGCTGTGTACTTTTCATATCCGCATGAAAAAAAAATCCATTTCTTATTCTTAAACTTGAATCGATTAATCATTTCAAAAGAAGCGAAAGGATCTTATCGTTAGAGATTTTAAAGATTTTATATCGCGATCTATTTGGATATTTGAGCAGACATTACTCATAAACATATATTTTTTTTATATTTTATCATATACCTTCAGTTATATTCTTTCATTAACTTTAAAAAATTGTTTTTATATCTTATTAATTTTATTCTATCTAAATTTATATCCTACTGTACCTTTTAAATATATCTTTTATTATTTGACTTTGTATTAGAAATTTCTCGCTGTCTTTCCTATTTGTAATCTTTATTAATAACTCACACGCACATTTACCATATACATCAAGTCTTTTATCTTTTTCAATTTTATTCTTTCCTTGTTATCATTTCTCGTAAATATATAATTAGCGTGACATTTTCCGGTGCAAAATTATTATTATTATCTCGAACGTTTATAAACCGTACCGTTTTATTTCAGGACACTCCGATCAATTTTCGTATCAGCCTTCTTTGCTGAACGCCCCCGATCTTCCATCATGGATACATTACACCTATAGCAAGAAGGATCATCACGGTTTTCTATACGGCGTAGCGCCTAAAGATCAAAAGTACTTTCAGGTGATAAACGATCACTATACTATTGTATATTATCAGCTTGCAGAGATCAGATTGACCAAGTATTTGTGTATATATATAATTACAATGATAATCTCAGCTGGAGATTGTGGGACTGAACAAGCACACCTACGAAACCCGCCACAAGGTGCTCGATATGAACGTACTCGAGAGAGAGAATTTAACAAAATACGAGGTGCACCTGAAAATCGACAACCTCAACGTGGAGGACATGTTTGATCGCAATCGCACTGAGAAGCTCCTCGATATATTTAGGTCTGTCGCATTAAGCAAAAATTCAATTCTCTCAGTTTCAATGTCCTTGATAGCGATAATGCACGTCATTTGTCGTTTCCTTCCTCGATTGAGACAAAACCGGGGGAAGTTTTCGATAATGACATACGTAATGTGCAGTAATTCGATAATCACGTCGGCACGCGGCGTAATAAACGCATTCTACTTTATTTGATTGTAGGAAAAAATTGTGGAAAGGTGCCGCGGATCTGTACGTGACCTTTCTAGCATCTGCGATTGAACTCGGAGCTCGTTTACCTTTGAAACCCAGCGAAGGTGAAGGGTGAGTCACGTTTCGAGATTATCAAACCCAATTTAACCCTTAAGCCCCTAAAGCAAAATTCGCGGTGAGTCTTGGAAAGTCAAAATTATCAACTATGATTTTCGTCTCTTTCGATTTAGTATTTTATAAAATATTTTTAACCATTAATTGTCAAATAATATTCGCGCGATTACTAACAAATATATTAAAGAATATGGTTGAGAATAGAGAAAGCGATAGTTCTCTTTGACGAATTCTCCTCTGATCCTTTCGTCGAACATTACTGACTGATGAGACAATTAGCTAATTTTTACGCAGTATAAATTGAAATTACAAACTAGTACGAGAATAAAATTTTATAGGAATATGATAGCGTGTAGTCACACGGGAATGAGAATGATGCTGTCGGAACGAGACATCAAGGGGCTTCTCTGATATCGCTGACGTATTTTAATCGCCCGATCAACAACATTGTGACGTGCATCCGCGACGCACAGTTGTTTTTAAAATAATATTCCTACTTTCTACATATATGTCTTTCTACTATCGTTTATGCGCCCGACGCGACACGTGACAGGAAGGAACGTAATAGGTACGTTCTCTTATCGGAAGCTGGATATGTTTAATCTAATTGTGGTCGACAACTCGAGAGTCATTAGAAGAGCGAGCCATTGCAGTTATTTTTCTCATTCCTTCGCCCAACATCTCTTATTCGTTATGCGCTAAAAGCTAAATATATGAAAAAGCATTTTATTGTAGAATATTTTTCAAATAATTGATTTATTAAATGTGCATTTCCGAAGCGAATCGTGAAGCAAGATCACAGCGTTTCGTTGCGTGAGCTTATAATGTTACGCGTACAATATTCTACGTGTCAATATAAAATTCCAGAGCTCTTTTTTACATAAATCAGCCAACATGCTAAAGAATTTTGCACAAACCATCTTGAATAGTGTGTAATTTAAAATTCTTATTAGCTACGTCATCGAGATTAAATTAAACGATGCCTATTATGCGACTTCTTCCACGCGGATCTCATCGCTTCATAATGCGATCCGTAGAAAAAGGCACCGTTTTCTCTCGCTTACGTATCGCGTAAGTATCGTCAATTCCCATAGTATCCGGAATTGACAATGAATAACGATACTGTTATTCACGCATTTCTCGGGAATAAACTTTCAATTTCAAGCCCCCCGTGGACTCCCCCCCCCCCTCTCTCTCTCTCTCTCTCTCTCTTCTTCTCTCCTCTTCTCCTTTCCGATTAGAAATTTGCAATCGTACTGTGACTCCCCTAAGATTCTGCGATTATACGGATCAACGATCATAATTTATCATGTACATTGATAGCGTAGATTCGATTCCCGCTTTTGTGACTGTCGTACTTTTTCCGCAGAAAAATACGTCTCTAACATGATGTGGATTTTCTATAATCGATGAATGTACCGCGTATATTATTGATACAGACAATGACTATTATTATTCCGCAACAAAATTTATCCGTACAAAAGATGAAAAACATAGAAGAGAATAAGGAAATCTCAACACAAATCTCACAATTGCAGCGAATGTGTAATTTACAATATATATATATATATATATATCGAACCAGTCGTTTATATACTTGATTGTGAATATAGATAGCAGGTTTTTTTCTCGTAATAATTTAATTTCGACCGTCATTCTCGGGATTTGAATTTTGTCTATCTCTATACTTGTTTGCGCGAAACCATCGAGGAAGATAATTTCGTCTCGTACGCAGAATGAGTGAAACGAGTCGTATGCGATGTTGATGTTATTGAAGCGCGGCGCGGCGTGGGCAGACTTCCTTCCGGTGTAACAAGTAACAACACGTGACCAGAAAAGCAACGTATTTGCGCGCGATATGAGCAAAAAAAAATTCAATCCTTACGAAAACGTTATTGTACGGGACGTGACGCGGGATAGCGAGGCGAAAAGGAAAAGAAAGAAACGTACGTTATATATTCCCAATGTAGATTTATGTTTGGACAAATATCTCGAGGCAAAGATTTTCGCAACGAGATATCATTCATTATGAAAGAGCTCAAATTTATATCTAAGTCATAACGTGTCTTAAAACCAACGAGAAAATAGCGGTCTTTATTTCAAAGAGAGGCCAATTATTATCAATATTACATAAATATGTTTCAGCGTTTTAATTATCTGTTTCGAGATTATACTCTCTTATTCTGCTCCCGATGATATTCCGATTTATCACACACCTGATTCAATGCATGTAATTTAAGTAAAATCGAATCATCAATCGTAATGAAAAAGAGGATAATTTTTTTTCACAAATAAATCGGAAAATAAATTATTCTATTTGCTCGAATGTAGAGAGTTGAATTTAAAAATGACGTGTACATATACGATTCTTATAAAAGATATTTACAGTGTAACGGATTATATATGTCCGGATTTATGTTTCGTCGATAAGAATTTTTATAAATAAAGAAAAAAAAAGGAATATGTACGATATTTTATATCTCGTCGTAATTACGTAATTCATATACAATAGTTCTCTTCGTTGTCGTCCTGACAATGAAAAGGACAGAAAGAAATGTAGCCTTTTTGTTTCAGAGTCATCGTGAGATTGGGCAGTACGATGCCGTTCTCGCAAGAATTGAACGAATTGCAGGAGGAAGTCAAGCCGCTCTGGAAAATGCCGTCGTGTCCCAGAGACTTCAAGAGGACCAGCGTGGAGATTCTCTTTCGAGAGGCTGAATTCAGATTGGATTGGTGTTCCTTCAGATTAGTAAGTAGTTGATTGACTAAACTACATTGTATTTTGTATTATATACGATACTTCTTTCATTTATTATAATATGTCATATGTCATATTATCAATGAAGATCTAAAGAATCAACTCTACCTGTTATAATATAATAACGCTTATTTGTATTATTTGCCTTTCGAAAAATTTTACACTCATGATACAACATGTTATCGTATATGTCAGTGCACACACACACACACACACACTCACTCACATAAACACACACGCGCGCGCGCGCGAGCATTTAATACACTATCTATCTTTTCATCACACGAACTTGGCATGTTTCCAAGCACATGCTTGACGATGACAATGCACGTTTTACTCCACCATCTATCGTTATCGTGTATTTCTTGAGTATTTTTTCAATCATCGTACAAACATCCCTAATTTACGCAAATGTTAATTGCACGATGCATAAACTCATCTTAATCGATTAATTTCACGATATTCGATTCGTGCATTGTCTCGCACGAGAATCATCAACAACAATCATCCGAAAATCGCGCGCCGCTTGTAACATTTTATGGTATTCTCTTCGTTAGTGATAGATTTAAGAGACGATAGCAATTTATTACTATATTTCCTCTAGCTAGAGAAGGACCAGCAGAGTCTGCAGCACGAGAGCGCTCGGCGGGGTCCCAGCGTCGTAGGACTGCCTTCGTCGGGCATCTCCGAGCACACAGAGTGGCGTTGGGCCCGTTCAACGAAAGCAAGCGTACCTACAAGGAGCTACTTCAAAGAAATCGCCACCACAATTTTCGTACCGGTCATACTACTTCTCGTGCTAGGTGCCTTGCTTAGCACCGCTTTCTGTCTACATCACGAGAAAATGTAAGCGCTTGTTACTTGTATCTGTTGGAGAACCAGTCGGAGCTACTTTAACGCGCGATGGTCATCTGCATTCCGGAAAAGTTATTTTTAATTCGCACATTCTTATCTTTGATAAAGGCTAACACGCTTGTGTCGCTTATTTTATATCTCCTTTTTCTCTTTTCATTTAATGCAAATTTCGTTACTTTATTTTTTACTCAACATTTTACTTCCAATTTTAACGCTCTGACGTCATATGTATATGTCGATGGTATCTTTATTTCTTATCAGTAGTTGCGGCCACGTATGGGCTTACGTATGGGTGACGACATTATTTCCTGTTTAGCATTTACATTGAACGAAATTTAAGATCACATCTGACATGAGTGTTTCCTACTTTCCGAGGAAATGCACGCATAATCTGTTGTAATACAGTTGCTGCAGCAGGATCAAAACGTAGAAGAATTTTAATTCGATTATGTTTACAAAAATCATTCTTTGATCCTGCGATATATAATTCAATTCCAATAAAATTCCAATACTTGGCACATCATGGAACGCATTTAATGCGACAACATATTCGATTACATCAGGGTAGGAGGTTGTTGTGTCTGTATTTCTTATTATTACATGCTATAATATTACGACTAGTTCCATTTCTAAGTAGAAGTGTAATATCCAATATGTCCGCACAATTGAAATGCGTTAAATCGCACGAATGCTCGGTAAATAAATTTGAAAAGTACGCGTGTGCTGCATCTGCTGCGCGTGGAAAACGCAACGAAAACGAAGAACACGCAAGTCAAAGTCTGTTTAATCATCAAAATTTTTAATATTGGAATTAAAAGAGGCCTAAAAATAAATACGCGATTAAGTTTTCGCTAACGATAAGAAAAAGTAAGATTTTTTTTAATTCGACAAAATTTGTACGTATATTTTCTATAATATATTATTTCTTACTTTTTTTGCGTATATATATATATATTGTGTGTGTGTGTGTGTGTGTGTGTCAAAAGATTAGGAGCTGTTTATTTTGCCATATATATTATCACGTTCCAGTTTTCTCTATTTGTAGCTCAAGACAATAAAAACGAGCATTCAGGGTCGGCTAATTTGGTCGGGTAATGATTCGCGACAAAAAAACGAACAATGTGTCTTTCTAGAAGCAATAAAAAGATTAAAATTACATAGTCGTCGGGATACAAGTATATTTTACTTATGCGATAGAAAAATAATCGATTGCAGGCGACTACATATATCGATACGAGATTCGTGTGATGTAACCGATCTAACGATGTTATCTTATCACGCTGTGTGCGTTACGTTTGTGGCGCACACAAATACGTTTTTGTAACTCGTAAAAGAAAACGCGACTATTTTAGTTCGTCGAGCATAAAACCTATTTGGGATCCGAATCATTAACGGCGATTAAACTGATAATATGTCGTAGAATCAATGATATTTAACATCTTGCTTATAATATTTTTCATTTAAGATCTTTTTGCTTGTGCGTGTCTTTGTGTCATCTGATTTTTCTGTCTCTTTTTCGTCAGGAGCTCGCTCGTCATGTCTGCGTACACTGTGCTACCTACCATTCGTATACTTGATCTCTTTCACGCCGCGCGCGCGCGCGCGTGTACACGCATATGCTAACTACACGTGGCATGCGTGCGTACATATGTATATATACGTGCGTGCGATATACGACCAACGGGTAAGTGACCGCGAGTGATCGATGCCTCACGATCAACAGTCAGATGATGTATGACGCAACCGCGGAATCGCTTATCGGTAAGCAAGGCTCACTCGTTTACGCGGGAATAGATCGACGTGTCGCTGATCGACGCCGATTTCCGCCGATCAGTGACCACGCACAGCGTGTAAACACCGCCGCCTGCCTTTTGTATTCTCCAATCGCGCGTCTGCTCAAATTTCCCATTATATCGCGGAATTTTTCGATCTCGTCTCTCGTCTATCGTCGTCGCGATGCGTCGACCAACAATCGCAGTCGATACGTCATCACGAAAGAAAGAAAGAAACATTGTTATTTTGCATGTTATGGAAAAATAAATTCAGTATTCTTTATTGAGCAAATAATTTCAAGTAATCATATAGTTTCTGATTAAAAAAAAAAAAAAAAAAAAAAAAAAAAAAAAAAAAAAACCACCTTGTTCCAATAGTATGGACAAATGAGAATTTGTTCAAAAGGCAAGCAATTTCGAAAAAGATAAAGGATTAATTACAACACGATTTGACTATTATTTGACTTATATTTTTGTAAACATACAAAAAAAAGAATATAAAAGATGAGATATTTTTTTAGATACGTCTAATATGTGTGTGAGGATATATCATTTTATTTAACGTATTATATTAAAACAACTATTTTTATTCTCAATAAGATATATAAAATAGTGTTCTTTTTCTAATAATATCTACGAGTTCGCAAAAGACATAATGCTGTATCGACTGAACGCTTCAATTGCTAATCACAAAAGCGGTATGGACCGGCTACCGTTAAAAGGCATGAACTGACCGGAAATAATGCTTACAACAGCTATAAAAGCCACTTTGCAAAATTATCGCCCAAGTGCCGTCATGAAATTCACAGATTTTTCCGAATGCTTATAGAAAAGTGATTGAATTGAAGGCTTTCGTATTTTTATGACTGTACAAGATGTATAAAAATTATTACAAGACATGTATTACATTTGATTCGTCTGGAGTCATGCTATACTCGTAAAATTATTAATCAAATCAATTCTTTCTCTCACACATTTATTATAACTTCTAAATGATTTCTTACAACTTCTAAATGATTAATCTAATTTAATGTATTGATACGTTTCTTGCAAACGTTCTTTTTTATTATTTTATCAATTCTTTTATTATTTTTAGCAGCGATTATTTGAGACGCTTTTACCTTTATACGTAGTATGCAATATACATTATATATATATATATATTTTGCCCCCCCCCTTTTTTTATAACACTGGTTAATCTATTATAATTAGACATTCTGCGTCAAAGAATATCAGTATTTATCGTAAATATTTACGAAAAACTTGTTGAATCTCACAATGATAACATGTATTCGAGAAAGACATGCGAAATTGCATCTAATCTAATCATTAATATTTTTCGCAATGTGAAGGCAATTAAAACTCTTGAGGCATTTATAAACAGCTCACGTCATTATACGAGGTACAGCCATCGAGAAAATAAACGTAAATTTACTTTATTCACCAAATATGTCTACCATATATAAACACTATATGTCTATTGTGAACGTACTATTGTATATGTAATAATTATAAGATACATTTGGCGAAGTAAATTATCGATAATACATTACTTTTCGATATATATTTACAATTTATATTATAAAGTATAACTTTGACTTTATATGTCAATGTTATTTCTATATTTACTTGTGATAATAAAAAACGTCGCGATGTTGACGTGGAAAAGACGCCTTCTACCGACGAAATCGTGCACGCTGAAAATTTCAACTGATTCAATCTGTGGTCATAAATGGAGACGCGCGATTATTTATAAGTGGAATGCAGCAGAATTTTAGCCGGATCGCCGGTTGTTGATAATCGTGTATGGTAATCGGCGTGTTTGCAAAAGAGAGATACGACTCTCTGTCCAAAGCGCACTCGCAGCTCGCAGTGCGAGTTCGAGTGCGCGAATGCGTGTCTTCAAGTATCGTGGGGCGTAACAATTTTCATTGGCGCGTCGCGATAATAAGTCAATTACGTCGTGTGGCACGTGACGATTGACGCAGTACTGACGCAGCCGTGTTCATTTCGCATGCATTGACAATGAGGGGAGAGATCGGGATCGGGATTCATTGAAGTTACAATCGAGGAGAGTCGCGGGGAGAGCGTGCGCGATCTCGCGTAATTATTTTCACGTTCCATGTTCATGTTCAACCGCTCGTATTGACTCTCCAAGGGCCCCGGAGTCCCAACAATTCCGACGAACCGTGTCGTGATCCGTGATCCACGCACGCGATCAAGGTAATCATGCGGTTGATAATGCGGGAACTGCGCAAACAGGAACAGGACTCGCGCGCGTCATAGATTCACGCGCGATATGACTCATTAAATAATTCTGGCGGTTGCGGCCGCGAACGAAGAGAAGCCCGCAAAAAAAACCCATTCTCTTTTCGATGAATAAAATCGTCATAAAAGTTTGTCGCACAACGCAAGGTTTTCTCCACAATTATACAACAAACGGTTTTTTTTTTTTTTTTTTTTTTTTTTTTTTTTTTAATCGACGCGATCTCTCCCATTTCCTAGCCTTTCTTCCTATTTTAATATGATAAATATATGTATATGAACGTTGATTGCGATGAGAATATAATTAAATACTATAAATGATGATACAAATTTTTTGTGTGCTTGCTCCAGAAGCCAAAATTCTAGAGATCGCATCTTAAGCGCATTAATTAAGCGCCGAAATTTCGTTATATTACCTTAAAAATATGTTAATATAAATATTGGGAAAAAATTTCAAGCAACTTTTCTCGTAGAAGAATTTTATGTTTTGAATTAATATGATATTTTATTATAATATTTTCTTATCGTCGATCGTAAAAAGATGGGGTTGGAATATTTTACGACGGCCGATGAAACGTCTAGAGTCTACTAAGCATACAATAGTTTACTGCAAGTAACGGATTAGTAATTAAACGTTATTTTAATAACAAATGAAATGATGTCGGAGCGTAGACTTGTTTAAATTATTCGATTAGTTACATAAATATTTGCAGTTTTTTTTTTCTTTATTTTTTACTGCAACTTGTATGTTTATATTTTCGAAGTTTGCACGAGATTATTCTGACGTAAATGATAATTAAAATATCAGCCATGAAAAAAAGTAACATACTATTATCTAGTTGTAAGAGTCATCTTCCGTATTTATATAATTTAAATTATGTAATCTCGGTGTCACTATAATTTATGATTGACGCATGCGTTAATGTTAAACCAATCGGGTGTTTGCATTTAACGACATTAATTAGTCAGCTATTATTTAAAGATATTTGATGAAAAAATATAGATATTTATATTTTATTTTCCTAGGGCAGATCCAGAGTCAGATGAATATTTCGATGAACTATTTAATATTTTCCTTATAAGAGAACAACCCGTTAGGTATGTTCAAACTTGCGTAAATAACTAATTTGAGATTTTTAATGCATACTAATTGTTGCAAAGTGACGCAACATCATTAAAATACTACTAATTTTGTTTAGTGTGTGTGTGTGTGAGCGCGCGCGTGTGTGAATCATAATATACATGACAAATTGTTAGAAAAAAAATGGTAAAATTGACTTTACCATTTTAATTACCATTCAGATAAAATGGATTTCCGATTTTAATTTTCTTATATATTAAACTTTTCTAATTCATTGTGTCTGCGTGTTTGTCATCAACAAACTATTATTTAAATATACCATATTAGGAATCTATGGACTTTTTAAAAACTTGTATGAAGTATTAACAATATGTTTATAATCATTATATGATAAATACAACGGTAAAACGTCATAGTTAATCATAATTAATAAGTTTTCGATCAAGGTTGAATTTTAATTTTATTCGTAGTCCGAAATACTATTTTTTATCGCATTAAATAAACGCGAATAATAAATCCGAATTGTGAAGTATTAATGTCCTCCTAAATTTAAATAAAATCCCGTTTTAACGAAACCATATTCTTATTTTTGCAGCGAAAAGCGAGAACCTACACCAGTGGAAGGAGTCGGAAACAACGGAATACAAATGGTGCAATATGCCATGTCGGAGAGAGGCACTCTGAAATCTCTGTCAGCTCAACCATCGAGTCCGAATGATTCTCTATCGCGAAGTCCAAGGTAGAAATTTACAGAGATCGAAAAATATAATTTCAACAAATTAATTAATTTTCGACACTTAAAAAATAAACTTTTTACATAAATTATCGCACATTCTCCATTAATAACAAATTAAATATAAAGATTGCTATCGTGTACATCTTTTGCAACGAAATTATACTTCTTTCAATCCCTGGAAATCTGACGGTCATAAATAATTGATGATCAATTCATGATTGATGAATATTTGTTATAAGCATTTTTCCTGCACCGGAACTTCTCGGACTTTCCCAAGAAAAGATTCACTTTTAGATAAGATGTAAGAAAAAAACGTATCAGATTATCGCGTTATTGCGTAGCAGTTTCTAGCTTAGCAGGACGTCATTTCCTAGAAAGAGAATATTGCGCGTACGTAACTCGCAAATAGATTCATTAATCAAATGTACGAGTGCGCGTGCTATCGTATTATATAATAGTTGTAATTATTTTCAGTCAAAATGAAATATAATAAAAAAATAAGAAAAAAAAGATAGATAGAGAAACCGAAAAGAAAATAAAATTCAACGCAATCGCATTGTGAATGCGTCACGTGGAGATCGTATAGGGATATTCATACAAAATCGAATAAATCTCTTCTTATTGTTTATTAAATTATGTAAATATGTTGCACGAAACTATATATATATATATATATATTGTATATATACAAACAAACACACACACACACACACACACACGAGGACTATATATATATATATATATATATATATATATATATATATATATATATACGCACGAATACAAAACAGAATGTTTCGGATAATTCAAGTCATAAAAATAAATTTTTTTTTCAAACAAGACATTAAAAAAAGTCCGTTTTTCTACTATTAATATGAAGGATATGTTAACAGATCATTCACTCGTTTTTATCTTGCCTTTTATATATTATCGTTTTGCGATCCAAACGTTGCCTTGATACATACATATGTGATTATAATAAATTTTATCTTTCAGAATCTCTGGTGAACGTTGCAATCCGTACATTCGTCCAAATCCGCCACCTTATACCGGGCCGACTAATTTGTAAGTATAATATTTCTAAATCGCGACTTTTGCTCGTGCAATATACATATTATAATTGTACGTTATCCGTTTTATGATTCACAGTGTCAGCTTACGCGCCGATTTCTGACTATACGAGCAACCCGCGAAAACGTGGTTTTGCTAAATGAATATAGCTCGCGGGTGGCTTTCGATCAACGCATTTCGAGGCCGAGGACTACAAACTCATTGAAACCGACTTCAAATTTGCAAGTTCAATCAGATACTAAACATGCGCGCGCCGCTTATTATTGCTAACTATAAACACGTATTTGCGTCATTTGTTTTGACAAATTGAACTGCGTCTGGAAAATTTCTCGAAACATGTCTTTACGAGTAGACGAGTTGCAAATATACATCATATGTATATAGAAGAGCGGTTTTATTTTATTTTTTTTTTTTTTTTTTTTTTGACAATATGCATTATACATTGTACACATGTTATTCTCGCATTGTCAAATAAACTGCATAGCATTTAATGTGATTATGTATATCTTATAATTGTAACACAATAAGAGTTTTTGCATATATATTGAAGGAATAAATCTATCTATCTACAGATGTGCTTTGATTTTTTTTTCTAACATTAAGAATAAGTATTTAAAACTGGATTAAAAAAAATTCTTTCTCTTACAATTAGAGTTTATTTCACTAACAACGCACAAGTTTTTATCGACAATTTTTGTTTTCCCCTCTTTATCAACTAACAATAAGAAAAAAGAAGAAGCACACATTTATTTAGAAAACCTTATCCTTATATTCATATAAAATATTTATTCCGAAAACAAAAATTGTTTCACAAAATTACTTATCTGTGAAATCGACGAACAAAAATATTTTAATGCAACATACCTTTCGATTAGCTCTGTAACATTCCGCACAAGATAAATTTTCCATTGATTGTTGTATCTGGAAAAGTCGAATTACTTGTAATGTATCTGTAACAGAAAAGAAAGTTTGTAACGAGATAATAAAAATTTAAATTTATGCAACAGGAGAATAAACCTTTTCATCGTGTTTACGATAACGCGTCTTTTGTAGTATAAATAGGCGACTAAATCAACTTTTCAGTTTCTTATTGAGATGCTGGACGGAAATTTGTCAAAAAAACACACACACACACAAAGCACGCACGCGCGCGAGCAAGAAAAATTTAATCTTTGAACTGATACGCGATACTGGCGCGTCGCGTTCGCGGCCGCGCGTTGTTTACGTACCTAACCTAGGGTCTGTTCTTTGCAGCTGAACTGGCTGCACTGTTTCAGAGTTTATCTTTTTCTGTCCCCATTGGAAGGAGAAGGATGGGCTCTGAACTGGTGCAGCCAGTTCAGCTGTAATGAACAGACTAACTCTAGTCTAACTTAACTTTACAGGCATGGACTATGGATTATGCGCAGGCGCCGCGCGCCCACGCTTGCCAGCTGTTCAACAGGAGCGTTCGACAAAGGCGCGTAATAAGCGGGTGTTTGTGTTTTGCGTTTCGCGTTCGTGACAGCGTTTGGATCGCGAAACTGCGAAACAGCAAAAGTGCAATATCCGTCGCAAACGAGAATCGAGCAGGCGGATCTTGCATCAATCGCGAATTGTTTCGATCCATAAAAGTATGGCTGGTATCGTGCCGTTGTCTGGCAGATCCGGTAGAAAACAGTGGACGCTGTACGGTAATCATCTTCTCCGTAATCTTGCACGATCGAGCTTCGAGTAGCTTTGAGACGATACGCCCAGTTACGCCTGGTATTCGGACAAGGACACGGACTGTGTTTATATCTCTGAAAAGCACACGTGACTTGTGACAAGAACGGCGCGATATACGACGCGTTATAAAATCTGTTTTGCGAACAAATAAACAAATGAGCAGTAATTTTTAAATGAGAATTGACGAAAAATTAATTCTTGACAATTAACGAGCGATATCCTTATGTTATGATACGAATTTTATTAAATCAAACAATTGATCTTATTAGAAATGGCTTTTGTGTGTGTGTGTGTGTGTGTGTGTGTGTGTGTGTGTGTGTGTACGCGCCTTAACAGTATATTCAAATTAATGTTTTATTAATTAACAATTATTGATACTGCATAATTATTACGCATCAATAAAAATGGATGCAATCTGAGTAAAACTAACAAAAAATACACAATCACAATAGCTAACATCGCTTGCAACGCAACACAACACAAAACTGTCAATTATATTATTATTATTAATGTCTCATGTGTATATGATGAGATAATGAATTGTGATTAAATATTTTGCTAATTGTAAATTTTATTGATAGATGGACCAAAAGGTTCTCTTAGACGATTACGTTCTCGATTGGCGGAAGATGGCTGTCCAGAATCTCAAGTGATTTTGGCTAAGCAATTATTGGAAGAACGATGTGGTAAACTTTATAACATAAGCTCTGTATTAAAGTTCTTTTTTTTTGTCATGTTACTCCCTATCTTTGATATGTATAATTTTTTATATGATATATATAATATTATATTAAAATATATATTTGAAGATCTTGATGTTGATAAAGAAGAAAACGCAAAATTGGGTGTTTACTGGTTGACGAAAGCCTCAGAGCAGGGAAATTTAGAAGCAACCGACATTCTTAGAAAGTGTTTAGCCACAGGCCGTGGTATCACAGAGCATAACTATTACGATGTGAAAAGTTGTCTAGACATGACGCAAGATGAAAAGTTGGCTAGAAGAGCAGCGAGGGAGATGTTCATGAGGTAAAGAATAACTAATCAAAGGATAAGCAATTAAAATTAGATCGTACATTATATATGTATATTGAATGTGAAATTTCTTTCTCCAACCTAAAGCTTATCAAACGGCGAGGATTTTATCACCACTGAACAACTGCAAAGACGTATGAGAAATTTATCGTCTCCATCGACCAATAACCATGACTATTCTCAATCGAATATTACTTCTAGCAACTTATCGCAAAACAGATTAAATGATGACGATAATGATTGCTTCCCCAGAAACGGGCTTCCTGATGATTCTCCAGCTTCGAAAGACGAAGATCGGACAAATGATATTCAAAGTAAGAAATTTTAAAAACTTTTACAAACATTGCGTATCCTTTACATTTACATATGTTCTGCTACATAATCATAGATTTGGCAGACCATCAAGGTGAGAAGATCACAGAGGCTGTTCTGGTCTCCGCTGCTGCGAGTTATGCACGCGGAATGCTTCCAGTAGTATCACACGCTCTCTGTACGGTGGATCTTTCCGAACTGGCACTGGATACGATACCGTTGCTGCAGAGACCATTCGTCCATCCGCTCACATCACTGAAGCGTTTCTACAGTTGGCTGGTCGAGACTCTGGGTCACAGCGGAACGTCGATCAGAAACATCTTCTTTACGTCGAACTTACACATTTTCTTATTACTCTTACTGTACTCTTTATTCGGTACAGAGAACCTAATACTTTTTATACCGATGGCCTTCTACTATCTATCATTCGTAGTCATGGTGGTGGCCACATTTCAAATGCTCCAGCGGAAACGTGAATTCAACGACTTCCGCGTGTGGTCCGGCCTGTTTCTGAGTTATTCGGGCGGAAATCTGAATCCCGAGGAGGCGGAATATCAATTTTGCCGCAACAATCTGAAACCTCACGGACACTTCTTTCTCGCATTGCTGCTGAACCTGATAATTTATCCTCTGATAGCTCACCAGTGGACTCCGCAATCCGAGTTCACCGTAATAGCGGTCGCATTGACTCTCATCACGCTTTCCAATTTCATGTGGAAGGACTCTTCACGATTACCCGACTTCCTAGCCCTGTTCAGTTTCGGCGTACATGTCCTCGCGAAGTATCCTTACGAGACGGATATGGTTGTTGCGCAAAGTTGGAGATTCTTGGACGTCAGAGTACCAACATTCGCGTCTTACGTTGTCGGCAACGGCATAGAGTTCTGTCTCAACTTCCGTGCCGTGTTTTATCTTCTGATACCAGCGGTGTTCGCGAAAATGGCTGCGAGAGACGGTTGGCGCGGCACGTATCGAACTTTGATACCCCACTGCGTTACGCTGAGCTGGTGGCAAATAGCAATTTTCAGTTCTCAAGGCGCCACATGGTACGGCTTGATCAGAGGTGCCCTTGCATTAGTCGGCATGGTCCTCTTTCTTCCAATAGCCGGTATAGCTTCCGTCATTTTACCGATCATAGCCATTGCAAAATATTTGTCGGAAAATGACCTGGCAATGAGAATAGCAGTCACCACTGTACTCGGAGGAATGCCAATTTTGGCTTCATGGTATCTGAGGAGGATCAGAGCATCAAGACTTAATTGGATCATTACGCTCGTTCAAGTATGTATATCGTTGTATTCCTTGACCATCTTAAATTCAGAGATATTCAAATATTTATATCTTGTACTAAATATCTTCTATAGATCATGCTTGGCATTGGCGCTGCCACATTCTTATCGTGGCCGATGATAATGGAATATAAACAGGATTCCGACGAAATATCGTATGAAATGATTTCTAGTTTAACATGGGATCAGTATCGGAACTATTGTCATCAACCTGCATGGGAAGAAGTGTCATCAAAAGCGCAAGTGCAGGTGCAATGCGCCCAATTGGAAGGCATACCCGTTTCGTGGGAAGGTTACGTGACGAATGTTAGATTAAAATCGATAAAAAACAATATCGCAATCATATTAAACAGATTACCTGATAACATTAGATCGATATTCAATTGTATGTATGGGGAACCGTATGAGGAAAATTGTAATTCGGGCGACGACATTCGTAAAAAGAGTTGCATGCATGTCACGAGCATTCAGAAGCAAAGGAGTAAGTGTCACCTACCAGCTTGGGACCGGTACGAATTTGAGATCTCCGTCAAGATGAAAAATGGCGTATGGGGAAGTACAACGGAGATACGTCTTGTCGCGGATCATTCTTTTACTAACTTTAGTTTAAACATATATCCCGGCGACAAGATTTGGTTTTCCGGTGTGCTTCTGAATAATGGTTTAGAAAAAGAATCTCTTCTCGGTGGCACCGAACCGCACATTGATCTAGAAGAGGCAGGATGTCTCGCGTGCAACTTCCTTAATCTGAAAACATCTTACAAACGTTATAGATATCGTATAAGTTTAAGCTCTATTATCAGAGATCTTTGTCTCAGTATAAAGACTGTATTGAACTTTCTGTTAAATCCGATTGTGATGTTCAAGTAATCACATTTTACGTGATTCAATTCTTTTAGATCTTTCAACTTCTTATATTTAAATGTTTGTACTACTTTAATATATGTAATTATCATTATTGTTTGTTTAATATTATTTATCTTAAAAAACGAATTATTTTACTGAAACCAAATTGTGAAAGTAAAAATTTTCAAATTGGAAACAAGGAATCAATTTATACATATATAATTAATTTACCCCCCCCCCCCCAAAAAAAAAAGAAAAAGAAACCTTTATAAATATGCAGTGAATATTGTAATATAACAATTGTCTTGAGAAGACATCTTTCAATATATTATTCAATATATTCAATAAAAATTTAACATGATGATCATTCTATTATAACAGATTATCGTTTACAAAAGCGTGTAAATGTTATAAAATATACTATACTGCAAAATATATGGCGTATTACATCTGACACGTTATATATATGTATATAGTATAAGCTAAATTGAAAGAAGAACTATGTTAGGTATACAAGCAGCATTTCTTCAATGTTTAACACACATGTGTCATCACTGTGTGTGTGATATGAAAGTAGAGAGTAGTGCAAATGTTTTGATGTTACCGAACGCCTCAGGCAATATACATTAGGCTTTCATGAACAAATTGTAATCTACTTCAGAATATTAACATATATTTTAAGATCGATATATTTTCTTAAGCATTACTGCCAATAAGAGAGAGAGATTAATGTTTGATATTTTTGTATTCCGTTTTCGGGCAATGTTTAGAACAAATATCATTTTAATCTTGTTTTAATGATGTATGTAACAAAAATTGTATTTTTTACTAAGTTTATAACACATATTATCATGATAAAGTTTTAGTTGATACGATGAACCAGGAGGCAGTATGCAAATTAATATAATAATCTTAGATTATATTTAATAATCTATGGTTATTATTATTATTATAAAAAAAAAAAAAAAAAAAAAAAACATGGAATTTTGTGTAGTATTGGCTAAGCTATCTAATTGAACTATCTTAAAATTCAATATTACCTGAATGATACAACTTTTAAAGAATATTGAAAATATATGTACAATACAAACAACAATTTAATTTATATATTGATGTTAAGTGTTTAGATAATTATTAACAAGCATATCTGTCTGTATATTAAGAACAGTTTCGTCATTGTATCACATAAAGATAATAGGATCGTAGAAAAGAGACAAAACAGATACAGATGTGCCTTGGTGTTTTCTGTTCGAATAATTTTATCGTTGATAATAAAAGTACTCTATTTGCTTCTTTGAAGCAAACAAATTAATTAAATGCATTGAAACACCATGAACTCTTCTTGCATTCTAATGTACAAATGTATATTTTTGTCATGAAAAATATATTAAGAAATATAATGCAAAATTCAAAATATTGTCTTACTCCAACATAGCAATAAGTTTTAATACGTCATACATGCGCGCGCACACATACATATACACACATTCAAACAACCCACCCATCCCCACTCACACTTTCATCTTTACCTATTATGAAAAAGCAGAGAGACTTATCATTTATAATTATAGACATATTTATTTTATATTTGGCAACAAATCATGATACATTATTGTTTGGAAGGATAACATCGTATCGATAACAAGACAATTGTTTATTAAACTGTTTGGTTCCCTCTTTTTTAATTTCCATATAAAAGAATTTTACAATACAGAGTTCTATACTATTTAATTGTTTTATATAATGAAATACATTAAAGAATCCACCATACTGCACTTTCTTCATATTGTACTTGCGCGCAATGTTATTCCAACATTGCATAATTCATGTGACCAATATAATCTGTTTAAAATTGTAGATATATATAATCTGCAAAAAGTTTCTAGCGCAAACTTTATACAATATGGTAGCTTCGAGTATAATATTAATTTCCTTTATGTACAGATATAAAATCTATATTAATAAAGTCTTTCACTATATTTAATCTGTATTTGCAAATAATTACCTAGGGAAAAAAAAAAAAAAAAAAAAAACACCACCTCGTTTCCTTCAGAAAACATTCTTTTTATCTGTGATGTATTTCCTTAAACACTTAAAAAAATCACTGAATATATTAGAATTAGCTTACATTCCGATTTTGGACAAAAGTTTCGGAACAAAAATATGTCGTGGCAAAGGTCTTGAAATTAATGTGTACGAGTTTTGCCAAGATCTTTCTAATATACAATAGTTAACAATGTACACATATGATACATTCAAGTTCATTATTATCTCTTCCCAATATATCTTTTTTACAAATCAAATATATAAGAAACTGTTTTGTCACATTCCTCGTGATATCTTGTAAGAAATAATAACTTTGGTTTATAAGAACTATGTGTCATAAATATGTATTTTTAGGTAAATATAATAAAATTAAATAAGCATACATTAAAATCCAATTAATGATGACAATTGACAATCAATTTAATGTCAACATTCTGGGACAATATTCTGCAAATGTTTGAATTGTTAGAATATTTGCATACATACACATTTCTCCTTTATCCCGAAAACTTTTACTCTTGCAACAAACATTTATGTAATAAATTTAGGCTACGATTTATACTAATTCATGGAAAAAAAAAAAGAAGACAGTCTTGTAAGCTTTTTATAATCTATGTATCTATGTACAAAGGATTCCGGATAAAAGAGAAATCGGTAAATTACGACGCTCAAGACATACATGCCGTTCTTAAAAGAAAACTGACTTAGTAAAAACGCTTTCTATTATTTTCCTGGTGCTTCTGATACAACATAACGATAATGACAACGCAGGCTATTAATATGAGTGCACTAATTAGCATGATTAGAAAAAGTTTTATACCACTCATGCCAGATTGTTTTGCATCTTCCACGCGTTCTGAAATAGAGAAGAGTGGTATTGAAATAAAAGTTTATATATATGCATACAAAAAAGTATCCTTTGATTGTCTCTCGTACCTCTTGGTGCATCATAGAACGCTGCTGATGGCACAATTTGAGACCTGTCTTCTTGATCTTTAGGCTGCAAATTCATTTATATTTTCAAGTAATGTTAATTTGTGAATTATATTATAATTATACCGTTTATATTTTAATTGGTTTATAAAATTGGTTACATTACATATATAATTTATCATACATTTAATATAGAATAGAAACTATAGAGCAAAATTTAGTAAAAGTTTAGTAATTTTTTCTTAGCGCTTACATCATCTGGTAGATCTAATTCAAACAAACGAATTGACAGTATATCATGATTGTCAGACAAATCACCAGTGGTTGCGGAGATTCCGATATAATATCCTGTTGGAAGTTTAACATCAACCACTAGAAAGCATTGTTTCCATCCGAGTTTATTGGCAATATCTGTTGAAACTTCAGTGCAAAAAAAAAAAAAAAAAAAAAAAAAAAAAAAAAAAAAAGGAAAGAAAAAGATTAGCATAAAGCGTATGTTTATATTCTAACGTACATATATACATTCATGGATCAAAGAAAAAGCTAATCATAAAGATGATACAATGTAAGCAGAAAACAATTCATGTAATAGAGCAAAGTACAAATGATGAATAAGCAGTATAAGAAAAGATGCTACATTTCTTACTAATACTGATAATTTTTATTATATTGATATTTTAATAATTATGGGTGCCACATAATATAATAGATGCAATCAGATGTATTTTAATATTCAGTTATATTTGTTTTTACGTACCAGTTAAGGTATCTTTCTCGTATCTTATAGATATATGTGTACCATGTTCTACATTTCTAAATTTTGCTTCGCATCCTGCGAGTTGTGTATGAGTGCCATCGCGATCATGATCGTAATGTAGAGATCCATTATTGACCATTGCTGAGATATAGGGATGTTGATGCTATTTTATAAAATATATCACATATGTATTAAAAAGAAAAAAAAAAAAAACAAAGAAATATGAATAAAATTTTAATGCATAAATATTACAATATACAATATTCAAAATTTCAAATACAAATAAAAAGAATTCAAATAATTGAAAATATTCAAACTTTGGTCAGAATTTTAAAAATACTTATTGTTAATAACACAATCTATACACTCTCCATATTGCTACAAAATTATATATATCCAACATACGCTATGTGCACCGTTATGATTGCTGTATGTGTCAAGTATTACTGCTAATCCTTGAAAATAGTCTTGATTTCCAAATACTGGACCTGGCTTCATTCTTTCCTTGGTATACCAAATTGCAAAACCATCTCCAAATAAATCCTTTCCCTTTCCATGCACTTTAAACTCAACTTGTAATTCCCAGTTTCGTACGTGACATGGCTATAAACATGATAAATTTACAAATCTTACTCAATATATAATACACATACATTTGTATATACAACAAACACAAATATATTATTAAAGGAAAATGCTATAGGGAAAGTGCTTACTATAGAATTCCATAAGGCACCTTGTTTACTTTGTAAATCAGGTGTTATCCTGATATAATTATTAGTTACCATTGTACTTCCCATAAAGTCCCAATAAGGTATTGTCATACCTGTGCCTATTATACATTAAATATAATCTTATGAATGCAAATATTTATGTTGTACAACAATTTGAATGAGAAAGATAGATTTTATAAATGTACACATTGATAATAGTCACTATATCTTATAATAATATATAATATTTATAATTTCTAAATTATAATATCTTATAATAATATATAATATTTATAATTTTTTATATGACTTACCTTGAATATATTAGAAAGTTAGGATTTGTTATTAAAAGTTATTATTTACTATTGAACATTTTATAAAATTTTATAGTTCGTGTTACTAATCTTCTCGAATAAAATGGGAAATATACAATATTTCTAGTATACTGTAGTTTGAAAATTTCTAGTAATCTATAATTAAACATATCTCGCGCCTTATATTTAATCGTCATATATCATATCTTTCATTTATATTTACTTACGTTGATCGAATATTACGATAGATCATGAATACTTTTACTTTATGCAATTGTAAAACGAATAGATGATTTTCTATATAACATCGTAAAAAAATCATATGAAAAATAACTTAATTCATTGCTTCGTAACCTCAAATTCATAGTGCAGTGAATCGTAATGTAGGACATTGCAATTGAATAATAAATAAACAAATCATTACGTGTCAACGTCGATACAAAAACATCTCTTATGTGCGAAATTTACTAATATAATGGAAATCGGCAAACCTTGATACGGCTTTATCAGACAATGTTCTCGTTTCATGTAATCCTTTGTGTTCCATTCTGCGGCGAACGACTCCAAAATTCCGACGATCAGAAGCAGCCACAAAATTACACTCATGTTATCCTTCATCCGTGACAAAAGAACGTTTCGCACTGTGTTTTTCTATTATTTTAATATAAATTATAAATACATACGCGAAGAAACGATTACAACGCGTTTTCCGAAATCCGAAGCAGCTAGCAGCTAGCAGCCACCCCGCTTCAGGGCTTCAGACTTCAGACACGAGACACTTCAGCCAACTGCAAAAAAAGGCCATCATTCAACCACAAACCACAAACTTCTATATAATACTAGACCGCTAACTCCTGCGAATATATGGCCCCGAAAAATATGTACACAACACATGCGCACACAGCGCATACACACATGATTCCTTAGATCACGCATGTGTAGATGTTCATTTCTCATACGTGATATATAGAACGCGTTCCACTTAACGACCGCACGCTCGCAAGCATCATCTAAATCTATCTGTGTTTAACTTTCGGTGAACAACAAGGATAAAATGATACGTAGAAATGATGAGTAGAATCCTATATAGGCTGTAGTCGGGAAGCCGCTAGAAATGCTTCGAAGCGTTTGATTGACCAATCAGAGTAAAGATTTTTCTATTCTGATTGGTTAAAGCAACGCTTCGAAGCATCTCTAGCGTCTTCTCGACCGCGGCCATAATCAGAGAAATGACAATGGCGTTCCGCTTGCTGATTGGCTGATCGCTACAGGCCCGTTCCACTTAATGACTGCAACGCTCACGTATTATTTCATCTTTGTTGTTCACTGAAAGTTAAACAAAGACAGATAATGCTCGAGCGTTGCGGTCGTTAAGTGAACGCGTCCTATGTTGGCGGTTAGTTTGCACGTAGTGAATCCTACGTGCAAACTAATCGCAACTGGCGTACCACAAGTGAGAAAAAAGTATATTTGTAATGTTATTTTCTAAAAAAAAAAAAAAAAAAACATTTTGAATATCTCTGAGACATTTTTAAGACATTTTAGATTACACATGGACAGCTGCGGGACCAACATGGCGATCATGGGAAGCATGGAAGGGGTAACGATGTCGCTTCTCTGATTATATATGTATAGCAGCTCTATTATGCCCGTATCAGACTACGTATTGAAAATTGAAGATTGAAAATTAAAGATTGGAATTTGATTAATCAGAACAAAAGATACTAAAATTTCTTAATCCTGATTGGTCAAATTTCAATCTTGAATCTTGAATCTCAATCTTCAATGCGTAGTCTGATACGGGCTTAAGACGATCTTAAATATAAAGCAATTAAGGAGCAATCGTTGTATATTGGATATATTTACAGTAGACTACGGAAAATATGTTTCTCCAAGAAAATGATTGATTTTTTTGCTAATATATCATAAAAAGATTAATTATACAAGTGGAGCGATCGCGAATATCATAATAGAGCAAGCGAGATATAATTATTCTACTAAAAAATCAATAAGAAACATTGATTAAACTCTTTGATATATATAGTTATAAACAATAGAGCTGTTATATTATGTTTGAATATTCTCGTCATTGGGTGCTGAGCCATATAGTTCCGATAAGCGATTGATAGGTGGCGACGGCGTCGCTTGAGAAATTATTAATTTGTTAATTTTTGATAAAAAATGCAATAAATCATGAAAATAATGACGGAGCAATATGGAGCAATTAAGGAGCAATCGTTCAATGCTGGATATAATTGCAAAAAACCATTAGAAATATGTTTTTGAATGAAAATAATAAATTTTACGTTTTTTGTAAATATTTCAAAAACTATTAATTTTAAAAGGGGAGCAATTGTGGATTCTGACGGAGCAATTAAGGAGCAATCGTTTGAGCTATTAATTATTAAAAAATATGAACTTTTAGCGCCAACTTATTTCCGGTTGACTTGACAATGTTTTATGACTTAAGTCTTTGTCTTGAAGTAACGCACAATACTATCTTGTAGACAATATTGTGCGTTACTTCGAGGCAAAGACATAAAACATTGTCAAGTTAGCCATTCTGCTCAAGCCCTAACGCGTGATCGCTTATCTAATATAAATGAAATGACTCATGGTTCCTGCACACAAGATCCTGCAACAACGATCGTTACGCGATAAAAGGCGACGTGGTAGCCAATCAACTTACACCTTGTCCATAAGAACGAAAAATTGATTGGTAAAGGCCATTGCACGTGAAAAAATTTTAATCGTAACCGTAAGACCGTAAGCAAATCAATAATCACAGTTCAAACATTTTTATTACGTTTTAGAATGTTTGATTGTGATTGGTCGATTTGCTTACGACCTTACGATTATGACTAAAACTTTTTAACGTGCAATGGCCTGTACCGCATTGCCTTTTACCGCGCGAAAAGCGTTGCCGCGTTCTGCGTGCGGGAGCCATCATTGTTGAATTTTGAGTTATGATTGGCGGGAAAACGGGCAAGAAGAGAGTCCGTTGTTCCTATATATTTCCGAGAAAAAGGAATGGACGAGGACCTGATGGTGTTCAGACTCTCTGTTGACCGTCGTATATGCGCGGATTAATGTCTATCGGGCTCTGTAGTGGTCTCTGCAAAAGCAAGATTTTTACGGTTGCATCATAATAATATAAAGTAACAGTAACATAACATCAATGTTATAATTTTCTATTCAGCAACATATCTGTTGCATAAATACAAGGCATATTACATTGCAGTTACATCGTTGAGTGGGAAATTATAGTATGATATTAATACTGTGTTATTTTGTGTTTGCTGGGATACTACTGAAATATACACGGTGTGGAAAAAATACCGGGACCCTAAAATATCTCGTAAACAAGACATTTGAGAAGAAACATAAAGAAGTTGTTTCAACAAATACATCAAACGGTGATATCCATTTGACCTTAATCGTAGTTATGAAAGAGATCTCATGGTCAACTTTGAAATCTTAAATAGAAACCCTTACTTTTTATTTGATATTCTTGTAGCTTATCTCGAGAGCTTTTCAAAACATTATAATTAAGTATTTTTTCATTAAGTACTTTTTAAGTTATTTTGTATCTTATTTTGACATATTTTGATATTAAATATAAAATATCTCGTAAAATATTTAGTTTTCAATAACCTTACCGTAATATTTTTATGTACAGAATAATGAGACAAATCAATTGGTATAAAGAAAATAATTGTTTTTAGAAAAAGTATGTAATTATTTATAATATATTTTTTCAATAACATTTTTTTTTTTTTTTTTTTTTTTTTACATCAATTGATTCATCTCATTATTTTGTACATAAAAGCATTACGGTAAGATGATCAAAAACTAAATATTTTACGAGATATGTTATATTTAATATCAAAATATGTCAGAAAATATGATACAAAATAATTCGAAAAATACTTAATGAGAAAATACTTTATTATAGTGTTTTAAAAAGCTCTCGAGATAAGCTACAAAAATAACAAATAAAAAATAAGGATTTCCGTTTAAGATTTCGAAGTTTACCTTGAAATCTTCTTCATAATTACGATCAAAGTCAAATGGGTATCACTATTTGATGGATTTATTGAAAACGTACAACTTTTTTATGTAATATTTTTTTTCTCAAATGTCTTGTATTCAAGATATTTTAAGATTCCGAAGCAAGGAAAATTTTTTTTGCAGTTTTTTTGATTTGCTGGGACTTTTCAAATAACAGACAAGCCGCCCATCTCTTAAAGGAGGCTAAGAAAGGCGATAACTTATTTTTTCAAATAAAATAGTATATAAATTTTTGCATGTTTGAATAGATCTCTTTTAATACGACAGCATTTACTTAAAACGTTTCTTTTTTATATTTTGTCATAATTAAAGAGTTATGATAAAAAATTTTTGACTTGAAAAGATATGTTTTCCAATAATTTTCCCCTCAAAACGCTAACAATAAAATTAACAAGACTCTACTGTATTCTTTTAACAAAATAAAAACATATAGAAACATAGTGCAATATTGCAATAATCAGAATAAATAATATTAAGTAATAATAAATATTACTTTTATATTTTCCATTAATAAACATTTATTTGAGCTGTATTCACTCGGCATTAAATATACTAAAAACTTCTCAACATTAATTAATATTTTTTTATAAAGTCAACATCTCTTACTTTTACAATATATAGCGGTAATAATTAGTGGAAAACACATTATTTTATGATAATTGAATATTCTTTATATAACAAACTAATTATAAAGTTCTTAATTTCAATATTTATTTTAGAATTTTTAGAATAGGCTACAACTGGAAGCAAGATTTTTTTTGCATTGTTGTTCGCGCATTAGCGTCCCAGATGAACTTTAAAACGCACCGAACGGGCCAATCGCGTTACGAAACAATGACGGGTGCCAATGAGAATGGGTAGCTAAGGAGAGAATGGTCCGCAGAAGCATCGGTGGCGACTAGTAAGACCCTTGCTCGAGGGGTGGCAGCGGTGTAGCGGCACGTCGCGACGATCAAAACTACCCTCCTGTCAGTCTGAAAGTCGCCGCGTAAGTTCGTTAGTGGACTGCGACATATGTGTTAGGCTTGGATATGCTGTCATTGCTGTCGTTGTTGTAACCGCTGCCGCGTATACATATACGCGATAAAACGTGGAAGCATATACGTGATTACGCAAATACGTGAATCCAAACACGCGTGACCGTGTATCCCGCCGGTGTGAATTGCGCGAGTTGTGTTCGCTTTTGTACGAAAGGATTTAGCTACGACGAGCAGCAAATCGGACGACAAAGCTAACTTACATTTGCCTACTCTTGGTGAGTCTCTTGAATATATGCCAGAAATTCGCTCGTGGATAACATAAGTCGTATAAGAACCGTCATATGAGCTCTAGCGAGAGAGAGAGAGAGAGAGAGAGAGAGAGAGAGAGAGAGAGAGAGAGAGAGAGAGAGAGAGAGAGAGAGAGAGAGGAAGAGGAGGAGGAGGAAGAAGAAGAAGGAAGCTGAGAGATGAAAATCTAGATTCGATCCACTTTACGATAGTGCATTTAGAATGAAACGCTTTCGTTAAAGTGCTTCGGTCTTCTCTTCACTGCTATTCTTACTGCTGCTTTAAACCAGATCAAGATTACAATGATTTTGTCACTAGTATATAATACAATATTTCTAATTAATATTCGCGGAAATATGTAGCCACTATAGCATTAATCGCTCGCAAACATAATTAGCATTTACAAAAGTATTGATTGTCTAGAGGATTGTTTCAGATTATGGTTATAATGGATAAGAAAAATGTCTAAAAACAGATTCACTTGTACAAATTTCTAACAAATGGAAAAATCTCGATTCTATTAAAAACACTTAAAAGAATGTACCCTTCAAGATCTCCTAACAGAATAATAATGAACGGTCAACTAACGTAATATCCAGTTTTTGTCATTGTGGAATGTGATATAAACAGGCAAATATTGCTTTTATCTTCAAATATCAGTCAGTTAAAATATCTCATCACTTCAATCACTCCAATCACTTCAATCACTCAAAAAAAAAAAAACAAAAAAAAAAAAAACAATATGATATACATAAAAATTTACAATATTAAAAAACAACCAGATCTTAAATTTAAACCAAAAACATTAAAATAAATTATATATATATATATATATATATATAATATATGTGTATACTATATATTTAATAACTTGATATATATTTTGTAAGAAAAAATCGTTTTCAGATAGCTGTAGAAGCTGCGATCAATTAAGATATCTTGTAAAGAATTTATATACATATATGTAATTTTTCTTAATATAAATTTTTTACTTTTATTAATTCTTCTTTGATTTATGTACACCACACACACACACACACACACGAGCGCGCGCGCGCAACTGTGTACATAAATTATCTTCTATATATTTAATAATTTTTACTTCTAATATTTTTTGCATTGCTTCTATTTCTTGCTTTTTGTAGGTTGCAGGATACAACAGCAGGATACAAAATGTAATCACGCCATCACCATTTTCACTACTTCGATATATTCGGTACAAATTCATCAAAACGAAATTTAATTTAAGCATACGTCAATCATTACGATTACAGTTTTTGTTATGTATGAGTTAGCATTTGCTTCATCTTTTCTGATTGCTTACCCTTATACCCTTGTGTCGTTGAAATGCGGATGACTCTTTAATGAGGGACTGTTTACCCTATTATCGTTTCAACCTGTAATATCCCGTTGACAGATTGATTACAATCATATGAGGACGCGTGAAAAGTATGGAAAATATGAAGCTATGTAAGAAGTTTTATCGAGAAACACTTTTCACTTATAATTTAAAGATATGCTTGCACAACTACTCGTAATCATAGATATTTTTATTTATGTATTTGAATGAATAAATAATTATTTTGTAAAGGATATTCGCGAGGAATAGTCACGGTTGCGGCAATGTATGCATCAAGGTAGCAGGCATTTTGAACACTTGTAAATTATTGCAGGCATCCACACATTTAAACATTTTTCCCGAAATCTGTGAGATAATTAAATTAAATTTTAATAAAAGTTGTTTCTTTTTTAAAGCTCTATCCAACAATATCCCACTTGACCTATGTTCTTATTTGAAATTTTAAAACTGATCCCAATTACACCTATTTCCGGTCCCGAAAAATGGAACTGTCACCAATGATTACTTTGGATATCCATTAGTAATGATAACTTTTTACCCAACTTCTTATGACATCACATTTTTTAGAAAAATGAGTCGTCTGAAGGATCCGGTGTAAATTTTTGACAAATTAAACTTTAAAAATACTATTGGATAATAAAATATTTTTTTATTTTTTACAATTTTTCTTTTACAATTTGGCAGATAAAATTGACAAACAGATAAATACATTATAATTAATGAATTTAATTGTGCAAGTGGCAAATGAGTGCGCGAAATGCAGGAAATAAGCAGACCACGCAACTCCATGACGCTTACTTACTTTATTGCAAAATAAACAACATCGCTTGTAGATAGCTATTGAACAATTTGAGATTGTAATCATTAAACTATACTTGTGCTTGAAAATTAAAAACTTTGGGGTATCATTAGCGACGTTTAGTCTTTTTTTAACACGTTTGTCCAAAAAATATCCGCTAAAAATTTTTAAAATGCGTTCAGAGAAATAATTTCAAGTCTAATATAAAAATAAAATTAGAAGAATTCTAAGAATCTTCTAGAATTTTTAATTGAACAATCACTATATAATCATAGGAAATATGAGAAGTGGGTTAGTGGTGAAACAATGGTTGAAAGCAGGGGAAATAAAGTTCATGCTTGTAACAAGCCAATACCAAAGAGAAGAAGGGGAATGTACGCACACCATCTGAATTATGAGCGAATATCGATTTCTCGCTCTGCACGATTCGTATTTTATCGAGGACTGCGTGCAAAAATAACCGCAACATCGATATTTTTCGTTATCTACTTTCAGAACGATTTTACCAGCGACATTGTTAGTTAAACCATATTGCCATTTATTCTTGTAAAACTTAATTTATTATTTATGTATATATTTTTCTCTCCGAGAAATAATAAATATAAAATCTAAAGCTCTAAAATAAATAATATAAAAACAAAAGAAAGTAACGCGCGGGCTAATAAGAGCCAAGCGTAGAAAACAGGGCGCGAATCATTATCCTCAAAAACTATTTTTTATTATCTAGAATCTAGATAAACGTTTCAATGTTTTTTCAAATCATTTTTAGTAAGTAATATGTTAAAAATTGTGGCTCCAAGCAATCAATGATTTCGTCATCTATACATACTAATGTATAATATAGTATAATATGTATAGATGACGAAATCGTATAATTAAAGGAACTTTTTGAAGACAATTATTTGCGCCCTGTTTTCTGCACTTGACTTTTATTTATCCATTTCTGTCTTGTTTTTATAATAAATATTAATTTGTTAAACTATTACCAATTTCTCAAACTACTCGTATTAATAGAATTAATATCCATAATTGAAAGTTGAATATATTTCTTGTTGTTAAAAAATGGTTTACTCATGGATTTATCTAGATATATTTTGTAAAAGATGCCTGCAATTTCTTCTATCAAACATGGTTTATGCGATTTAAAGAAGCGATAAATAGTCGTGTATGTAATCACTTTTTAGCAGTTTTATTTTTAAGATTATATTGTATTTTGAATTATTGCGGGAAGTTATTCCAGTAATCGAGAAAAATAAATCAGGTGGGAAATATATATTTAGATGCAATAATATCGTTCAAAACATATATATATAATACGGTTTTATATATGAATAAATATCTTCTGATATATACATGTGATATCATTTTCCGTAAAAAAATAAATGTAATATATTTTTCTTCTAAGGACAATTATATGATACTCGCACGCATTAATAAATGTACATACATATATGTACATATAATTGGATATCATGCTTGCACGCGGTATTTACTTCGGATTGCAAAAAGACGATTAATTAGCTTTGTTTATCGTCGTTGCTTTCTCTAACGATGTAAACACGTAGTAACTCTCAAAAATTATAGATAATACATACTGTTCATAGAAAACTTGACGATGTTCATATTAAATATTTAATTTAATAAGATTTCCAATGTTTATATAGAGGAATAAGGATCTGTTGTTTGATTAAAAACTAATAAAATCATTTATAGAAAAAGTACATAGCGCAATTTTTCCATATAAATTTCTCAAGTTTTATATGCATTTACTGAGCGTAATATTTTGCATAGCATTGTTTGCAAAGAATTTTATATTTACATGTAAATATATATGTAGCTACATTCGAAAAAGCTTTCAAAAAGGTTGTTTTAGTATCTTTTACTTTTTAAAATAGAGGTTTGCGTTTTGCTCTGTGGATTATATTTTCAAAAGATTACAAATACATTAGATTAGCAACATTCAAGCGAAGCGGGATACATTCATTTGCAGCACGTGAACTTTTGACCTCGTCCTCCGTTTTGCGTCATTAAGTCGGCATTGCGTATAATTCTTAGAATTATTCTTACTTGCATTTTATTCGTTTTCATGATATTCAAAGTTGGAATATTCCGATTCTGAAAAAAAAAAAAATTGAAAAATTGAAAAATTTGAAAAATAAATTGATAGAAAGAAAGAGAACTTTGTTGATAAATTAGAAATTTGAAAGATAAATTTGTGATAATTTCAAGAATCTGCGAAATAACAATTATAGTTAGCAAAGAGATTTATTCCTTAATTTATTACTCATTAATTGCTAATATTAAAGAGTAAGAAAAAATCGTATTTTTAAATATTACTTTTTTTCTATGTCTTCTAATATGATAATCTATGTGCTTAATGTATAAAAATTGCGGTCAATGTATCATAAAAAATCAGCATTTAATATCAAATGTCCAGTACGAATCTAACAATAAGTCAAAAATTAGGTACGGAAAAAATTGCCATTACTTCAAATAAGAAGCAACGTTAAAACTTTTATGTTTTTACTTCGATCGGATGGATCGGCCTTGTTAGAATCGATCGTTAATTTCGCTCCCCGACTAACTGCTCTAAAAATAATTTATTGATTTTGTTTCATTAGAACATGCTCTGACTTTGTATTGCTTGTCATTTTTATACACTGAGATCATTTGCTCCGTTCATCGAACTTTGTTTGATCGATTATCAGAATATTTGATATATGTATGTTTATTTATAATGCATCAAGAAAATATATGTCATATATGTTGTCTGTCATATATTATATTAATTGTCAAAGAAAACGGAGAAAAGTATTTCTTTTCTAGGAAAGTTTTTTTGAATCTAAAACTTCGTAAATTTTGAGAATTTAAAAGATGTTGAAAGAGAGAATGAGAAGAGAGAGTTAAAAGATTGTGAAGAATCATGCAAGTGGTCGACGATACATAATAAAAAATGTTTTATAGTTAACTTATATTTATTGTTTCGCAATTTTGAGTATTTAGATTTATAGTTCGCGTTTTCGGATAACTTTCGCTACAAAATGATGCCAATGATAGATTTTAGTGTCAATAAATTGGAAGATTCTATCTGGATTCCTTTAGAAGTTTTGTACATATATTATATGTTAATTTTTACAAATTTTATTTGTGATTGCAAATATAATGCATTTTAATGTCAAAAATATATAAATCTAGCATTTTGTATTTTTAAATAAAAATAGCTTGTTTTTGAAATAAGGAACATTATATAAATTACAATCTTCGTTATTATTTACTACATTCTTTGTGCAAAATATTAAAGTAAATATCATTGTGACGCATATAACAATTATAATATTGTAATTTACAGATCTGCATGATTTTACAGTTTGGAAAAGACGAATAGTTTTCTATAGTTTTTGGTGCGTTGAATCTGCAAGGCAAAATGGTCTATCACGTCAGGTTTTCGTGAAAAATGGGATTGGGAACTCCCAAAAACGTGTTTTTTATCATTTTTGAAAATTTGTAGCAGACGAAGCTGATGTGCAAAAGATTTCAGAAAGGGCTCAAATGAACGCTTAAACATTGTACTTTAATATAAAAATATCGAATCTTTCACCGCAGGTACTATCGAATCTCAAGCATGTTTTATTTTAGGGGTGTAGTCGCACTGTGTCAAGTAGAACGATTGTCTCATGCAATCTAATTGCAAACAGTAAAAATTGTCTCATGCAGTCCGTTGCAAACAGTATAAATTTTAATCATAGGTTTAATACGGAGATTAAAAGTGCTTAATCGTACTAAGAACTTTTTTTTTCATTCGTTAAAAAAATTGTTTAAACAATTTTTGACACAAGTTAAATAAATAATTTTTTACGAAATATGATCTTCTATTTTCATTTATTAAATTCACTATTAAAATTTTTACTATTAGCAATTGTATTTTCCTGATATTCTGACTAGCGTTTGAAGTTTTCGCTTTTGATACATATATTGTACGTGTGTGCATCTCTATCCACATAGCTGGTATAGAAACTTTTATCGGTATCTGTCAAACTGTCAGAGACGAGTCCCCTATACATGGAGCAGTTTCTGTTTTATTATAGACGGTGTCGCATTTTGCGTATGTCCGAACGTATTAACTTAACATATGAACATTAAGTTAAAATCAGCTTTCGTAGAGAAGCGAAAGTAAAATCAGATTTTACCGCAACCATTTGTTAATTTGTAAACATTTATTAGTGTGTGTGTCAATATTCAAATATTATCAAATGTCAAATGTGATATTCTTACCAACAAACGAGTAAATTTCCTTGCATGTTGCCTTTTTCCAACAATATTGAAACTTATCTCTATTGATGGATGTATATAAAAGTGACATAAAAACTATGCTGACCAGTTGATTCTTCGTTGTGTAATAGGTACGACGCAACCTATTGTCTCCATGACGTCATTAGATAAATGCCACAATGACACTTTCGCCTACTTCTCTTGTATTCAATATCAATGTAAGGTATACGATCAATTTCTGAATAAGACCAATTACTAAAGAAAAATATAGCATTTTTATCGATACTAAGTTTTTTCAGTCCATATCTTCAAAAATACAAATTTATAAAATAAAGTAAATTATCGAATCTATTTTAACGTAAAACCATTTTATATATGAAATATTAATCGTATTTAAAAAACTTTTTCTAAAAAAATGTTTATAAATAGAAAAGATTTTTTTTAGAGATTCAGATTAATATTTCATACACAAAATATTTTTCTTATCAAAATCCAGATATTTCGCTTTATTTTATAAATTTGTATTTTTTAAGATATGCATTAAAAAGGCTTAATATCAATGGCTTAATAAAAATGCATATATATTGATTTAGAAATCGGTCTTGTTTGGGAAATGGTACGTTTACTTTGTTGCTTTGATGTCGGGTCAACCGAAATCATGCTGATCATTTATCTATCTACTAACGTCATTCTGATAGTCCACATATTGTCTGCTCTTTGATGTCGCTTCAAGAAAAAAATCTTGTTAAATATATATTTTATTCTAATATAATATTTTATGACATTTTAATGTCTTCTTTTTCTGTTTTTATCTGTTTAAGTTGCGATTGCGCGTTATTAATTATTGCTTTATTTAACAATTAACTAGCAAATAAGAATAAAAGCGCGGGTATTGATGCGCAAACTTATTATTGTTAAATTTTAATAATAAATATGTATTAAAAATACGTTTTGAATCGTTTTTTGGTCCATCTTTAATAATAAAAAAATGACGATTTTGGCATTTTGGCTAAAAAAATTGTCTTAACTTGATCAAAGAAATGATGATATTAAGATGGCATAAAAATATAATTGATTATATAAGCAATAACAAAAGTAATAAATCGAAATTATACTTGCACAAGACAGCTTCAGTCACAAGCCCAATGTTATGCTTTAATTGTGTTGCAAGCAATTGTAAGCTATCCAAATGCTAATAGACATGGTGCGGCTTTACATGCAATCGATAACATGTGTATATCGACGTTGATTGCATTCCGAATCAGAATTAATCCGAGGTATAAACAAATTATGTAACTATATTGATTTATACAATATAAATTTATTTTCTATGAAATTTTTCATTTCCATTTGATTGATAAAAACATTACAAATTTCTAAGTTAGCGTCAAAAGAACGTTCAAGTCTTTATAGTGGCATAAAGTTCTAACTTTGAAATGGCTTTTTAATGTTAATTACAAATTCTTTTGTTACTTTCATTGTTTAAATTTTTTTTTTCTATGCAATATATTAAGGGGGGAAACCAGTGTAACGGCTAAAAAAAAGACTATTTTTAAGGATTTTTTTTCTGGTAGATAATTATTTTTTTTTCTAATTGCGTTATTAACATCACAAAGTACATAATTTGAATTACCTTTTGTGAAATTTAAAAAATGTTGATATTAATAGCTGCAATAGCCAATAATATGAGCCGCCTTAAAAAAAACGGACGTACGCGTAGCGGGGCAACAAAAGCCCCCCCCCCAAAAAAAAAACAAAAAAAAACAAGGATTTTCTTAAAATATAAGACAATAGCTTTAGTTGCACATATGGAATTTTCGATTGAATAATTCGTTTTTTTGTAATGTTAAAAACCAGAGGTCATGTTTATATGAACTTTTTCTGTTATTTTCGTGTCCTGAACCCCCCATTGCAATACTTCCCACTTTTTAGAATACACCCTGTATCTATGTTTATATTTTTCCAAATAAACAATCAAAGAAATGATCGATATTGAAAAATATCAATAAAAAATGAAAATAAGAAAGCGGTCAATGGCGACTTGATGCACTCTCAAAATACGATATGTTTAATTTTCTCTAACCCGTCCAATTGCAAATAATGTCTCTTGGCACGCACATAGTGTGACGCAGTAGTAGAACTGGCTGTGGAATCGTACGTACATATGCTCAAAAATCTAAATATGTTTACGTGCAAAATCCGCGAGAATAAAAAGTTTGAAGCGCAGACATAAGATGCGGTATAATGTATAAAATTATTAAGAGAAGTTTAATGGAATAGGATAGAATAGAATGATTAATAATCAAATTAGAAATGTTAATATTCTAATCAGAATTGTTTGATCAGTCGAATAAAAGGGAAATAATGTAAAAATATTGTTTCTTCTTGCACGTGAGACGTTATGAGACATAAAGTCGCTTATCCAAGTAAATGCAATCACGGCTGAGTGAGTCAGACAGAACATTTGACCTTTGTTCATAGTGTTATTACTTATGATATCTCGATACCATTACATGTTGCCCCGCGATGCCATATTTGACGCTTTGACGAACGCGGTTTTATAGTGATAAAGTCTATGTCACATTACATATTTTGCGCTGATTGGTGTATGCATTTTATGATTTATTCATGCAATATTAAACTTTTAAATAAAAATAGAATCTAATTTTATAATTTAATAAGAATGTTATTAAAATAAAAAAGAATAATAATATTAAATAGAGGTTTACACGAGAATCAAATCAAATGTAATAAAAGAGCAATAGAGCCAAGCGCAGTAAATAGTGCGCAAAGGTGCTTTATTTTCAGTACGACATAAATCAATTTAACGGACGTTTCAGCTCCTTCTTTGACCCATCTTTGGCGTAAAAATAAATATTAATAAATAAAATTAAATAAATGAGTTCGCAGTCGCATGGTCTTAAACCGTTTAAGACCATGCCACTGCGAACTCATTTATTTAATTCTTTTAATCGTTAAAAGAATATGTCGCACGATAAATTTATTTTAATGTTTTTTAATTTTATATGTTGTTTTAGTTTCTTATTTGTTTATTTTATTTTTTTATTTATTATTTACAGCAATCTATTTTTATATTGAATAAATCATAGTATATGTGAAAAAATATAACATTACATATGAGATGGTCGCGACGAAATTTAGAAGGTTAGTCTCGTGTTGGCTGCGTGCGTCGCGTCTGGCTGGCACGGAAAGACACTTCTATGTCATGGTCATGATGTGGTTTTTCTTGGGTAAATATGCATAAAAAGTTACATCTCACCGATTTTATCGCTATTTAGCTTCTTCTGAGTAATTCGCCGCAAGAAAAATGTGAGGGAAAGCATTCGTTTAGAAGATATGACAAATTAAAGTTTCACAGTTTTAATGCTTTTTCTTGGGTATTGTAAAGTAATATTAGGAAAAGTAAAGTTTGTGTACGTTGCATTTGTTGTAGAGTAGATATGGAAAAAGTATTTGTTTACATTTACGGGATATGTACATGATCATAGATATTTTGTCAATAATCGGTTTCACTTATTATATATATTTCTCGCAGTTTGTTAACAGCTTTCAATATGCGATTACATGAATTTTTGAGTCATGTCTTTAATTTTACTTTTACAATTGAAAATGGATTTGGGTTAGGTTATATCTTTCGGAAGTGGAGCCCCCCCCCCCCCTGTAGGGGGGCCGGAACCCACTGCGTCCACGCATATGCAACACGAAGCGAGGTCCACCCCATAATTGTTGTGTACACGAGAAAGTATATGCGTGAATGCAGTGGATTCCGCCCTCCCCACAGTGGTCCTCCGCTTCCGGAAGATATAACCTAACCCAAATCTATTTCTGTTTTAAAACTAAAATTTGGTTTCGATTACGTTAGACCCTGTACCTATCTCGTAAATGTAAACCAAACATTTCCTGTCCTCAGCAAAAAATAAAATGTACACAAATATCACTGTTTCTAATTTTATTTTACAATACTTCAAAGAAAGCATTAAAATTGTGAAATTTTAATTTATTATATCTTCTAAACGAATGCTTTTCTCCACTTTTTTCTTGCGGGATTACTCAGAAGAATCTCCCCTACAACATATTTAAGTGGCGATAAAATCGGTGAGGTGTAATCTTTTATGCATATTTACCTTCTCTTGAGTCAAACTTTTGTTGGACACAGGCATGTATCTGTTATTTTACGTAGATGATATATAAATAAGAAGACGGTGACATATAAATATAAGAAAAAATTACTTTT
Source organism: Polyergus mexicanus (assembly GCF_030449975.1). NCBI lineage: Eukaryota > Metazoa > Arthropoda > Insecta > Hymenoptera > Formicidae > Polyergus > Polyergus mexicanus. Next base: position 11,866,954 of record NW_027223327.1, on the reverse strand, counting down.
TAACCTTTCTTTTTTATTTCTCCATCAAGAATAATATTTCTTAAAACAACGCGCACGCGCGCGCGCGTGTGTGTGTATCTGCTCAAAGCGGTACATTATCAAAACGATAATTTTTGGTTAAATTAAAACTAAATTGTAGAATATTGTGAAAAATAAAAAAGGAAATCAAATATTATATGAAGCAAATTTTGTATCTTGGCCCCATTAATAATTTATAAAAGATTGACATATTAAGAATTATTTTGACATGGCAGAATTTGATGAAAGAAAAGATATATATTTTAGTAATGCGTTAAATTTAACTTCATGCGAAATAAACGATAACATAATATATCAAATCATAAATTTCCTGTTATATTAGTTCATTATTAAAATTATTGTTAAAATCTTTCAATATTCTAAATACATATATACTATATTTTACAATAAATATATTATATAGAAACTGGTTTTTTTTTTCATTTTGATATGAAACATCTTGGGAAATATTGTAATTTTTATCTAATTTCTTTTTTTCTAGTTATTCATCAATCTACCAGTATTTGTTAACGCAGCTGCAACTAAATTAAAATTATGCGATAAATACAAAGCTCAAACAGAATTATTTGAAATTGATTTTTGTAAACAATAATCTATCAATAGTTTCAATCTATGAATAGTCTTGGGAATATAACAGAATCTCGTGCATTTGAAATGTATGCTGCTTCGATTAGAAGCTTATGTATACAGAAGTACAATGTGAAAACGATGGAAGGTAGCAATCAGTGCTATTGAAACTTATTATGCAACCGTAACTTTGCTTTTACTACAGCCTTCACCCTAGATGATAAGAAACTTACGTTATTATGGAACGTGGATATGCCAATATCATAAGTATATATGCATTTTGCACGTTTAAAAGATAATTTTTTAATAAGAAATTAATATTTTACACTACTTTACTTTTATATTATACACATGTCTCTTAACAAAGTAGAAAAGGATTTATACATTAAGTATTCATACATATTTTTCATTTATTTTAAAAGTTATTGAACTAACCAAACATTAAATATAAATAATTTGTCAGAAAATAGATGATAAATGTGAGAAAGATATACTCTCTTTATATATATAATATATTAAATATAATATATAAGATTTTCACAATTTTGTATTTATATTGAATTACTTTCATGAATTAATCCGTAATTAATCTGAGCGAGTGAAATGTTTTATTAATCGATTGATCATGTTGAAGATAGTAGATCGGTAAAGGTTGCAGTAAAAATCATGATTACGGGATTAAAAAGAGAAGTACAAATAGAGGCGGTTTAGCGATCGATTTTACTTGTTAATGTAAAAAATAAATAAAATTCTTTTTTTGTCTTTTTTATTTTATATACTGATAAAAATGATCTTTCTATTAAAAATATATAAACGTTAGTTCATACAGCATGTAATAACACATAATGTGATTTCTTATAAAATGATAGTTATTTAATTAATCTAACAGTTTTTGATTTTGCAAATGATAATTAGATAGATATAGAGATTATATATATATATATATATATATATATATATATATATATATATATATAAGCATTAAGTTTTTAATCTGATGTTATGTATTATATATTATATTATATATATTGATACTTTCAAATAATTATTCATTAATAAAATATTACAATTTTAATATAAATTGTACGTGGCAAATTCAACAATATAATGCATGTATATTGCGGATTATTAATAGATAGTTATTTGCATGAATTTCAAACCAGAGAGAAAAAGGCTGGGAAAGAACACACATTAGAAGCAGCAAACTCGTCTATTCTCGCGGACACTAAAGTAACCCATGTGCATCTGTTCTCACGTAATTTTTTTCTCATACGAGGTATGAAGTCAATCTCGGTCAGGGATCGAACCGATTAATAAGTGATTTGTCAAAACCGTGATATTGCAATTGAAAAGTTGTATACATTTAGCCCTTATCGTACTTGCAATAAATGACTTATATCATATATGTACGAAATAAAAATTGATTTCAAAATGTTTTACAAATTTTTTTGACATTCCACATCTTTCTTATATGTTAATGAATATGTTTTTTTATTAATTTAAAAAAAAATTATGCATATCTATACATAATGGTCAAAATTTTTTTCTGAAATTCTTTCGCTTTTTGTCATCATGAATTACCCCTATCACTTAATATGTCAAGGTTGGTTTAAGTATCATTTCCTTTTCTTATCTTATCGATATAAATAATCGCGCGCGAGTGTATATTCATTATTTCACCAAGAAAATGTAAAGTGGGCGTGCGGTGGAAAATATAAAGATCGATAAGAGCACGCATACGTTATCGATGGTATTACGAAATAGAGTAGCCAGAGTGGCCAGGGTCATGTTAACGAACTTGCGTGTTTCGAGAATCATGAGATTATTGTGCTAATTCCAATGTAATAATCAACTCTCCTAATTATTTCTTTCGGAATAATTAGTTATTTCAAAAGAGAAAATGCTCGCATATTTGTGTTATATATAATACAGAATACACACACACACACACACACACACACACACACACACACACACACACGTGTATATGTATATGTATATATTCCGTATATAAATAGATATTATAAATAAAAGTATTTTACATAAATAGATATTATATATATAAATAGTATTTAACCTGTTGGCTATCTAGCACTGATTTCCGTACGTATTCATTTTATTTACACGGGAAAAGCTCATCAACTTTCTAAGAAACATGTAGTCTGAGAATTGATATTTGATCCCAGGACTTGCCGACTATGAGTGGGCCGCTTCTGTAAAAAGTCACACGTTATCCTTGATGTTCATTATATTCTACATTAAAATTGTTATATCTGATAATGCATAATATGATTGTGGATTTTATTAAATTATGTTACTCATATCTGTATAATCTACATATATGTATAGATATCTACAACCTGCGTTATCAGACGTAACGATTTTAGACTTCATCACAATAACTTTGGCCCGAAATGTAAGTAGTTTTCGGAGGCTTTTTTGACGAGAAACACGGAAAAAACAATAAAAAAAATCTAGAATCAATAATTTGCAAGATATAGCAATAATATGAATATTCTACAAAAGGTAAAATTTCAATTTTAACAAGGGAAAAAATTAACAAAAAATATTTCATTGGAACAGAGATTATAACGAACAACTATGTAAACAAAACACATCATGAACTTTATTATCCATATACATTTAATAGAGCGTACCTTAGCACATTCATTTATTTATGTGTAGTAAATTGAACGCGTGGGAGGAGGAACTCTGCCCCTCCCCCCACTCCAAAAAGAACTAATCTGACTCAACCTAGTGCGAGGGGTGAATTATTATTTAAAATAAAGAGGTTACGTTAGTTTTTTTCGGGATAAGGATGCAGGGGAAGAGGCAGAGCCCTTCCCCCACTCATGCATTCAATTTACTATATATAAATAAATAAATGGTGTCTGAAAATTACATATAATTTCTAGAAATTTTTTGCTAACAACTTTTTAATAAACAAAGATGAAACTTTTTAACTATTTTCCTCGTGTTTGTCGTCAAAATTGCCTTCAGAAACGACCTTTTGGAATAAGGGGGTAAGATAAATAGGTAAGATAAATAGGAGGTTAAAGTTATTATGATCGTGTGTATTTTAATATTGAAATATAACAGATTAAAAAAAAACAAGTTTTTAATGTGTATAAATTTTATTCTTCATTGGCATACCTAGACCAAGCAGTTTCCATTCTTAAAATAAAGCTAACTAGTTGACAGAAAAACTGTTAGACAGAGTCATCTTTGAATATTTTCTTTTTTATTTCTTATAATACAACGACCATCTAAAAGTAATCAACATTGATTGGACGATGATTCACACTTTCTTGTCGCATAGTTTTTCTGTCAACTTACAGTTTCTCTATAGGGAAATTATATGAATGTTTGGTCTTTATAATATACGTTATTGCTAATTGGTAGATTTTTTAATATCATTATTTTTTGGAAAAAAAATAGATTTAAACAATAGAGTATACATTGACAGCACTTCTTTACAGATTCTGAAAAAGACTTGGTTTCTGTTTTCATTCCGACAATGCGCACTTCAAAAATATATTATCATTAAAATTGTTGATATTTAATTTTTTAAATTATATGTGTGTATTTATATGTATGCATATATTGTTCCAATATTAGAATTATTTATCCAATAAAATCCAATATAATTGCATATTAGATATATATTCGTATATATGTGTTTAAATATAAAAAATCGTAGGAACCACATAATATAATAGAGAGAACATAATTAAAAGTATTATAACTCGTTGAAAGATGACAATTTATAATTACTACAATTTTCTTATATTATTTGATTATAAAGACATAAGAATTTAGGATTATGCATGCTTGAACGAGGACACGAGGCCAAGGTTTAGCATTGTGATATCCTTGAGCATTTTCTGTTATCCAATGCTAATGTTTCTCACATTTTACCGTCAACTTGTCGCAATGCGAATGTTGCATGCATAAAATCTAGATTGCGCGCGCGTTGCGATTTATGAGTAAGCTGGTTATAAACATGATTTTACAAAAAAATTATTTTCAAACTACTCTATTATGTATATGTAATTTATCATAAAATGGATGCATGGATGTTCTTTAATTTTTAATTTTTATATTTTCAATGTTTAATATTAAAAATATATGTATGGAATACTTTATATACAGGGTGTCCCAGATCATTTGGAACAATACTCGTGTGCAGATAGAGCAGATCAGAATGAGTCGAAAAGTCATCTTTTATTTTATAATGCTTAATAAAGGAGTTATTATTGAGTAAAGTCTGGTCAATCAGCGCCAATCTTTAGCCAGGCGCACATCGGTGAGCCGCGCGCCGTGAAGTGTGCGCTGCCGCATACTATCAGATCTCCTATACAATATATATTTTTTCTTAAATTACATTTTTTCTTACTTGATAAAATATTAATATTTATGTCTTTTTTACGTTCGCATTATCATGGCAAATATTTGAAAAACACAATAATCCTTCTTGCCGCGAAAAGGTTTCTCTATGATCATTATCCTAAAAACAATGTATCATGATTGACGGCATTATTCGTGTTTTTTTTTAGATGATGACGGTGGCTATGTTGAGATGTTAATTAAATGCTAAAGGATCTTCCACTTACAAAAGTGGATAAAGAAGACCTAACACGGAAATGAGTGCTTGTAAAAGTTGAAGGAGAAAATCTACACAACGAATTACAACAGCCTGCCTCCATTGCGACCAGCCAGATATCTCACATTAAGGTACGCGAATATAATACAAGATTCAAAAAGTTTTCTATGTATGTGTTTGGAAGCAATCCTGGTAGACTTTTTCGGAATCACGCGTAAATCTGTCTGCAAACTTTCCTTAATGTCTTGAACCATCTAAAATTGGCTTCTTTTCAAAATGGTTTCCAATTTAAGAAAAAGGAGAAGGTCTGCCGGAGCCAAGTCAGATGAGCAGAATGGCCGAGGAAGTATAATCTTTATTTTAGTTAAAATATCACGGATAAGCAACAATGCATAAGTCGATGAATTATCATAATGAAGAAATTAACGATTGTCCTTCCAACTCAGGTTTTTGTCTCCTGACATTTTTTTCATAGATATTTTAACAAGAGAACACCATACTATTTTCTTTTTTCTAAATTGAAAGTCACTCAAGAACGATGATTTTAAATGATTTAAAATATCAAGGAAAATTTGCAGACAAATCTGCGCGCCATCCTACCAAAAAACCTACCAAAATTGCTTTTAGGAATAACAACTGTGCTAGAAGCGGTGTATCGAGAGAGAAAAGAAATACTTTGATTCAAGCTTAACTAGGTTGCATAACGAGGGAAAAAAAATTTTGTCGCACAATTATATTGCAATTGATCTTATTTCTCACCTATTTTTTACTCCTTGTCCTTTCGTTTTGCGTAATTTTTCGTGTTGTTTTGCCGATATGAATCGTGTCACGATGTAATTAAATAGTCCTAGCAAAGTTTCTTTCATTCCTGCAGACCCTCCTCATGACTATTGCTCTAAAATGGTTAAGTTTGTTCTTTGCGACGTTGTTAATATATAAGTTCATCAATTTGGCAAACATTTGTTACAATCAAGTTTCTTCACTGCCAAATGATGAAGTAGATTAATAAGATTATCTGTGAAATTGATCGAGATTCAAAATTTATTTTCATCATCAATACGGTTTTGCATATTATTAATATTAACTGTACAACTTTACCAATAGGTGTTAAAGAAACATATAAATATAAAAATATCTAAAATATATAATGTAGATATATAATAATATCGACAATAATAATACAGAAAATAATAGCTACTTCGACTTTAACAATTTTCAAATATTTTTAAACATCTTTAAGAGTTTTATATTAATTAAGATACTATCGGTTAAAGATTAATGTTGCGGAAAAATTAAGTGCACTATAGCATTTTGATTTACGCTAGGTAGCAGTATGTAAAAGGTTCGTTATTAGAGAGTCCTGACCACAAAGTGCCAGTTATGTATGTAATGTAGATGAAGATAGGATTGGGAGGGTAGGCTGAGATTTGTAAAGTCACAAAACGTGAGAAGAGCGTGATATGAAAATGAATCGCGCGCGAACTCTCAGAATGAAACGGGTTGAGTCATATGTATCTATAGCGTCTGGTACCGCAACGTTCCGTATTGATCGGACGACATCAGCTGTACGCTGTTGGTAGCGTTTACACTACACATGAACGTTTGTTGGTTTAACTGCCGTTGCTCACTACCACTGTTCGCGATGCTCTCTTTTCCTCTCTGTTACGCAATGATATTAATGTGTCACAATTATGTAAAAATAATAGAACGTAATATATCAAAACATTTATAATACATATATTATTAAAAACTGAAAATTAAATTTTGTCAATAAATTTGTACTTGATAACCTATTTGATACTAGTTATTATATCATAATATTATAAAGATATTATAATAAACATATTTCGCGATCTTAGTTATTACAAAATGCCTTTATTATGAACGCTACTTTTAAGCAAGCAATGCTTTAAGCAAGCAAACAAGATTGCCAATAATTATAACAAATTAACAACTTATTATAATAACAACTTATTTAACAACTAATTATCAACTTATTTTTATCAATGATTTCTTGAAAAGCTTTATTCTCTCTTTCAAAACAAGAGAAATCATAATTTACATTAATTAAAATATTTTTTAATATTGATAACAAAATACTACTTTTTTTGTTTCAGATGACATAGAATGGGTTGGGTGGCGCTAGGGCGGTGTGCGGGTGGTGGTGGCCGCCTCTCGTCCATCCTTTCGCTGTCTCTTACTTCCCTTGCTAGCTCCCTCATCTTCACTTTCCTCTGTATCCTTACACTTGCTTTTACTCTCGTCACTCTTGCGCGTGCTGAAAACATGTACGTATTGCACATATAATAATTGCTATATGTGAATTGTTTCTTAGCTTCTCGATCGTCTTATTGGGCAATTTACTTTCACAATCTAAAAAATAAAAATAAAATGGTAATATTAGAAAAGCGGTGGAAATGACGAGAAGCTAAGTCCGACTATATTGTCGTAGAACATTCATATTTAATTCTTTAAAGAGGAAGAAAGATTGTATTATTGGCAATGAATGATGCAGATTTAAATAAATTTTATGTCTTCTGTTTTTTTTTCAATATGAAACTTAAGTTATCAGCGACACAGTGAATAACAAATAAGATCTTTTAAAAATAATCTTATTTCTACATAGATAACAAACTTAAAAAGGAAATAATTTAGCATCTTTTACAATTCTTATATCGTTAAAATTGCTATACTTGGTTTACTATAATATTCATTCGTAACCTATAAATGTGGCTTATGAGTTATGATCTCGCAATCAATGCGCAACATACATATTGTATTGGCACAATATGCACAATTGACAAAAATATAGTTCTTTCTTCCTACTTTAGAGCAACTTATACATAAATGTCTGTAATTGATTATTTGATAAATTTGTTCTGTTATTTGTCGGAATCTTAATCGAAGAGAGCGAGATGAGAATTACGACAATTTTCCTGCATGTAGAACTGTATAATCTAGGATTTTATAGAAGAATAGAATGATCAGTATTTTTATGTCATTACGCGATTAATAACTGGTGATGAAAGAAATCGAGTATCAGTATTACGAATGTTTCGAACGTATTATTGCATCGAATGTGATAGCATAAGTAGCTCACAAGTGGTGAGTTCACAAGTTCTCTGGTAGTATCTTATAATGTAATACACAGTGAAGTTAGATACAGTTTAGTGCTTTAGAAAGCTGCGTCTGTTTCTAATAAAAATTGGTAGATTTTTATATTATTGTATGTACACGCATACATTAACATCTCAAATGAATGTGATATATTTCATATTTAGAACGTTAAATAAAACTTTAATCAAATTAACCTCGGCCATTTCGAAGATTGATGTTCTTAATTTTATGAACGTTATTATTCTTTCTTTATTAAAATTCAAAGAATTAATTTTATTATTTTTATCAAATTATTATATATTGTAATATTTTTTATTATTCGTCATGATCACAACAAAACAATCTTCGAGATATTGAGATAGGGAAGGCTACCTACTGGAAGTTTGCGGGAAAACTCACTCTACGCACTATGAGTTCGCCATGTTTCTTCTGGATGCATCTACAGTGCGTTGTGTTACAGCTTCGAAGAGGGCAAGTCGGACAAGGAAATTCTGGACAACTTGTTGCATTCGTCGCGTTATGACAAGCGGCTTCTACCCCCGGTGCAAGGTACACTGAGGCCCCATCCCACTGCCCATCAAGGCGACTACAACCTAACCTGTATCCAATGACCCCCGACCATCCAGAGCACCTCGAACATCATCGGCACCGCTACCACCACACGCACCACACAACCACAGCTCACTGCTCACCCTTCATCGTAAGGGTACTCTCTATAAGTCAATTTGTCCTCGAAAATATAAAAAAAGAATAATATAATAGAAATATAGGAATATATAGATGAGGAAAAATAAGACACGCATAATCGAGAAAGTGAGACGCGATTCCAACGAGAGATGTGTTCGAGAGAGCAAATCAATGATTTTTCTCTCATTTTGATTTTGCGTGTTTACGGCAAAAGTATATATTTGAATAAGCAATTTTCAGAATTATTAAATGTTTCTTTTGTCAAATTAAATTGATTTTTCTATTGATTTTTCTCTAATCAAAGAATGAAAAAGTAAATAAAGTATTAGATGAGGATTCTTCAGTTCCCAATATATTGTAGCAATTATCAGACAAATTTTTGTTTGTGACTTAAGGCTTTTTCGCTTTTTATCTCTGTCATAATTCTAATTTAACTTTTAAAAAAATTTTATCGTTATATGGTGTATTTGACAATTTGACTAATTCATTAGAAAAATAATGACATCTTTTGATATACATTATGACCCATATTCATGTAAGTGAATAGATTCGCGGTTTGATTGAGAGACGCTAATATGGCTCCGTAGAGCTAGATAGAATATCTGAGTTATTAATGGCTCCATGACATATTTAGTGTAGATATGATTAATAATAATAATTGCTTTTATGCGGGCTATAATAGTTACTAGCAGTATAATTATTAATAATGTGTTAAAAAGCGATACATATATCTAGCGCCGTTGTACGTTGTAATATGCGAAGCAAGATTCCAGTAATCTACCTATCATTAATTTATCTTCTAATTTTGGCACTTAAGCAAATTAACAGAAAATAAATTTTAGATACTTATATACAGAACAGCATACATGTAATTTATGTTCAAATGGATTGATGTATATGAAAAAGAAACTAATTTCTTTATTTTAATAATTTTGCTCAAGTTTTTATCTTGTTCAGTTTTAATTCTTTTGAAAAATTAACTAAAATTTTAATTTATTAACATTACACATGCAGTTACTACAAGAATACGAAGAATTCTACAAAGTTTTTTATTAACTGTGCATCATATCCAAGTGAATCGAATAGTCGCTTGAGGATATATCCAAGAAACAAAGTGCACTCCAACAGTACGAAGATTGCATTATTCAGACTTCATCAGTGGAACGGCTTCATACACATCGCATGATGACACAGATTATTGATTCTTTCGTGGAGTGCCCTCGATTCGCAGAGCTCTGTTGGCATGGTATCTGTATATAATTTATAAATATTAAAGATTCCGCATATATATATATATATATATATATATATATATATATATATATATTGTGAATATATATATATATATATATATATATATACATATATATAAAAAGGATTCACATGGACAATGATTTAAGAGGAATAACAGATACCAATAATTTTGTAAAAAATTCGTAAAAAGTTAGATTTGGAAAAAGGATGGGACGTGGGCAAGGGTTGTTTGGTGTTATAGAAACATATACATTGGAAAACTTACACAATTCTCATTCTCAACTCTTTTAAGAACACTGTTCCCCATAAACGGTATCGCATGATCATACCTAATACCCATCAAACGCATCACAGTAACATTAAGAATATAATACATGATGGAAGAAATGGACTAGAAAGATATATATAATGTGATATTGAAATAAGCTGTAATTCTCTTCTACACTATATTATCAAAAATATAGCTGTATAAAATAAGCTATATAGATCAATATTCAGCCATAAGTGAAAATATAGAAGGCAAATCTTGATTATCCTAAGCGACTTTCTTGATACCGTTCTTGATACGGTTTAAGTGGAATAGACGAAGAATCTAGTTTTAAATGGAACAGACAGAGAATGCACAAAGTGAAGATAAGACGTGCGCAGGGCTGTTGGGTGTTACAGATGCTGATTTCTGCTGCGGAATGAGAAGGCCTGGTGACAGTACCGGTTTGACAAACCAGTCGTCGATCTTCTCTAACGACCTCGAGAACCAGAACAAGAACCAGAACAATAATCACTATACGTCGCACCAATACCTTCGCACTTACCTTCGCGGTCCGTCCTTTAAAGTTTATTTCTTGTTACTACCTAATGTCATTTACATTGAAAATAATTCACCATTATCATAATCTCTTTTGATTAACCTAAATCCTAAATTGATCTACGCGGCTTATTCAGTACTAACTTGATTTTCGGTTATATTAAAAAAAATTATAATATTATGACGTATATTATTAAATCTCTAGATAGAAATTTATGTGTAGCTTGGCTCGAAGGAATTATAAGAAAATTTTATTTTGTTAAGAAAGAAATATATTGATACATTAATGCATATTTTTCTATTTACAAATATAATAAATAATAATAATCGTTTTACGCATATAACAACATGTAATTAAATTTTCACAAATTGAGTTTTGTTTATAATTCAGACACTAAATTTGAAGACTAAAGTTTTAAAACCTAAAATTTAAACGAGAAAGTAATCATTTTATTTTATAATTTGGTACAAAAATTTCTGACTATTATATTTATATTTTAATTTAATGTTGACTGATGATTTTATTGTATAATACATTTTAGTATGATATAAAGGTATTATGCATATTAGGGGTAAATTCACAGATTTCAACAACGTTGATTTATACGTATTTATATTATCAAGGACACAGCAACGAATAACTGATAATAAGTAACTTTCAAAAGGTTTTAGCGCGCGCGCGCGCGTATATGCGTGTGGATCTGTATATATATATATATATATATATATATATATATATATATATATATATATATACATATATATATATATGTATATATGTGAAACATTATTCTCGAGGTAAATAAATTTTCGGGAGAGAAGTAGGAGAGAAAAATATATTTGCTTCGGCAAAATGTACATGGTATCAGAAAATTACGTTTATATTCTTTAAATTTATTTTATTAATAACTTTTTAATAAACAACAAGCGACAGCTAAAAGCTTTTGGAAGTTTCTTAAAGGGCCGTGACAATATATATTAAGGCTATTGAAATCTGTGAGGTCGCCCCTAAAAATATGCATAATTAAATCAATATAATAAAATCAGGTTCCATGTGAAAGCCGCGCACGCCTTTGCCAACAAGAAATAATCAAAATACTTTAGGAAATAATCGCTAATTGTGATTATAGCCAATTGTAAATGATTATTGATAATTATTATAATGATTATTGAATAACTGATTATTGATAAATTTATTGATAAACTTGATTATCGACAAATAACTGATATACAATTAATTGGAGTATTGATATATAATTGAGTACTGAATGGGCGTGTGTATGTATGTATCGATCTTTCGCGCGAGGGTTCATAAGTCGGTCAGGTAGTATACACACAAATATATCTCATATAATATTGATACTAAAATTTATTTAATTATACATTGTGATTTATTGTTTGAGAGATATTGTAAATATTTTTGCAGTTTTGCTAAATTTTGGTTAGAGATATTATAGTTCAATTGTAGATCATCCATAAATTTTTATACATATGTCCAATTAACTTTTAGAAACTAAACAGCTGATTTTTTAAATTTTTTCTTCATTTTTTCCTAAAATATTATTTTGATATCTATATTTAAAAATTCAAAATAAATAATTTTAAAAGATGTTCACAATAGAAAAAACATCCAGTTTTTAAAGATTTTTTATCAAATTTTTGTAGTAAAAATTGCTTTTAATTCAAATAGAGCGATAAATTACATAAGAATGTCATCGACGTATCAATGTCTAACTATTCTCGAGTGCATTAGTCATATTGATAAATACATTGTTGACTTAAATCTTCGCCATATAGTTTTATCAATCTTGTATCCATATACATACGTATCCGTACATTCATGTATACATACCCACAAAGAGATAAATAAATAAGGTGCATTGACAGTAATAGAATCAAGGTATGATGATGTTTAATTACAAAATATTTGATATTAAAAAAAGAGATATATACTTGATTGGTACTACGAGCTCGTGTCTGTGGGACTGTGATTTGTGATGTGTATGTTTAGTTGTGGCAGCGGACCTTTCCCCTCACCTATAATCATCATAAATTGTTTTTCATTCATTATGCCTCCAACTTCATCTGACTTTACGATATGTTTAGACATTATTGACACATTTCATTCGGTTAATTTTTGTTACGTGGATAAGACACTCGAATGAAATACTTTCTTTTGCCTCTATATTTAAAAATATAAAAGAACAAACTTCTTTGTGGAAATACTTTAGTAAATATGAGTAAAAGGTTACGAAAAAACTTCTGAAAATGTTCACGTTCCGATTTAGGTCAAATTTGGAAAATAAGTTTTTTTTTAGATAAAAAAAATGTATACAAGAAGGATTTTTTACGACTTAAAAGTTAAGGAACTTTTTTAACAATTTTTTATATTTTCTGTATATATTAACGTGCAATGTTGCACCATAATTATTTAATTATAAGCTTAAAATAGGCCAATAAGTATTGCATACAACTTGCGCATGCCCTTAGACCCATAACTGCATTTACATATATAACAAAATTTGTTATCTGGTATTTTACTATAATTTTCAAAATTTAACTGACATGAGATTGATTTTTACTGCAAAGCTAAATAGAATTTCTTATATATAGGGTGTCATTCTAATAAATACACGCAAATATCTCGTTTAACAATATGGATATCATGAAACAAGATTCGATATATCCGAAATAAGGTATCACGGGATGTAACATATCATTTTCATCTAAAAACGTAACAAATTAAAATCCATCGTATTACAGACGCAGCATGAGAATTGGTCGCCAATCGCAAGATCTACATACCAGTTTAACTCAGTTGACTTTCGTGCTCGATCTATCAATGCTCACTTCGTCATGTTCAATACGTTCTTATCAAAAACCGACACCGATGTGTGTTCAGACATTAACAACATGCATCAACGTTTTTTTTCAATTCATTATTTATACACATATGTTATGCGATTAATGTGACTGTTTCATATCTAATATAAATATCAGGATTGAAATTATAAAATGATAAAAAATTATGTGTGAGATTTTTTAAAAAATATTTCTTTTCAGTATAGAAATTTTATACTAATAAAATTAGATTAATGAAAACTTGATGATTGCTTTCCATTATTCTTTGCGAGAACTGGTACTTGAATATTAAAATAACTTTATATCGATATAAATTTTAGCGAGCTTATATATCTTACATCTTTTATCTCAATTCCATTATCTTTATTTATCGTAATAAACAAATTTAATTCTTAATTGTTTATATGTGACAATGGTCGGATCGCTGGCTAAGATCTGAGTCTTTGAGAGATTGAAACATTTTTATAAAGATATATTATAAGGACAAATATTTATCCAGAAACACATTCGTAATTTCTAAGAGAAATATATGCTATAGTAGATAACAATGCCCTTTAACGTACTAAAATTGTTGTTACTTTTTTATTCTGATTAATGAGATGTTTGTCTAGTATTATACAAAGTTTTTGTTATATGATAATGTAGTACCACCATAATTGTTATATGAGTTTTTTAACATATTGTGTTGGTGTAGTAATCTATATATACACAATTTTCTAGTAAAGTATATAATTTTCGCAAGTATCCTATAGGTGATGAGCAATGATTAATTATCAGATGGTATTGTTGATCGTTTCTTTGCGATATATATTATGCAAACTGGAGCATTCGTTGCAATGTCTTCTTGATCAAATGCTCTTTAAATCACAAAAGAGAAACTTTATACATATTAACGGGATGAATGTGTAACCAACAATAATCATTTTGGGATAAAACCAATCCGAGTCCTAATCACGACTTTAAGCTTTTTCCCAAGTAAATAGCATGTGCACAGCATGGCTCAAAAAAAGCTTTCAGCATATTCCTAAACAGTATCAGCTTAAGTTGATATATATATATATATATATATATATATATATATATATACGTGTGTGTATGATAAAAACAAACACATAGACCTAATATGCGATATTTCCATTACATTATACATATTTACATTATATTATATGGAAACTGAATTGAACAATTTCCATGCGATGAAAAAATTCTATGCCGATCGATCATATTTATATAATATTAATTGTTTGATACAAATTTTTTCAAATATGTGAATTACTTCTGTGTAAAGTTTGATGTAAAATTATTTTCTTCTGTCATATGAAGAATATGAATTTCGTTAAATAAAGATAAATTCAACAATGCTTTTTTCACGCTCAATTTATACTATGCTAGTGAAAATTCTTTCTGGTAAATTGCTCTATTAGTTAAATACTGTTATGTGTATCAAACTGTTATTTATCAAAATTCATATATTTTATATTACAGAAAAAAATAACTAAAGTAATTTACATATTTCATGATTTGTATCAAACAATACATAAAATATATTGTTCAAATTGCACAAAAAAATACATATTATTTTGAAGAAACAAAAAATTCTAAAAATATTAACAACTTTACAACTAAATATATGATCGATCGGATGATACAAAACATAAAAATTAAAGTCGTATTTGTTTACTGTTTCAGGAACATTGACTGTGAATGTGAGCGTACTGTTGTTAAGCTTAGCTTCTCCAGACGAATCCAGTCTGGTAATATATAATTATAGTTATAATGCATATAATTATAGTATAATATAGTTCTTTGTGTTCTAGTATTTTAATAAGAAAATAATAAATGTGACACTTCTTAAATATTAAACATTAATCTCAAATGACAACATTTTAAAAGTTTTGGAGTAAAAAAAGATTTATTTATCAAATATATGAAGTGTGACAATAAAGTAATGATATTTTTCCTTTTATACTGGCAAACCTGCAGCCTTTTACCTCTGACCATGTTTGACCTTGGCTCTTCCCCCATTTCAGCTCCAACTGATATGACTTTACATTTTGTCCGTCTTGAATAGCTACTTGAGATGTTAAGACGGGTTTGTGTAACGAAAATAGGATCATGTAATATTGCACAAAAGTATGCTATTTTATTTGCGTGAAACAGCGATAATCTTACGAACGTATGGAAAACTTAAGCAAACGCTTGGAGATGAGCACAAGTCTTTTGGTGGCATAAAATGTTTTCTGAAAGCAGTTATTGAAGACCAACAGTGCAGTCCATCCATCAATAACACGGACAACACAGTCAAAGTAAGGAAATTTGTACAATCCGATCGAAAATTAACAATTAAAATGATTGCAGAATTTTCCGTAATGTCATATTGCTGTATGATATTACGCAATCCCGTTTTTCGTTACAAGGAACACAAACCCGTCTTAATACCTCAAGCAGCTACTTCAGATTAATAGAATGCAGGGCCATGCTAGTTGGAGCTGGAATAGGGAAAGGATCAATACAAAACATTGTCAGAGGTAACAAGCTGCAGAATTGCCAATATAAAAAAAATCAATTTTATTACTTTATTATCAGACCTCGTATAATATATTTACCTTGTATATGTTCTTTTCTGGTCTCCATATATAATTATACATTAATTTGAATTACATCCATTACGATATTGCTATCCTATTTTCACAGAAATACGAGGTGGAATTTCTACTGCAGCAACAATGGTACGATCCACGATTGCGTTATAGTAATAGATCCAGATATGAATTTTTAAATGCGATTCACCATTACGAAAATATCTGGTTACCGGATACATATTTCATAATGCATGGAGATTTCAAGGATCCCATTATACCCGTACATTTTGCCCTGCGGATATATCGCAACGGCACTGTCAACTACCTTATGCGGTATTTATAACATTGATATATTTTATATCGTATATAAATTAAATTTTTTAAAAATATAAAATATATCTCAGATATATATTAATAATATATTTCTGCAAAATAATAAATGAATATTATTGATTCAATATTAACGATCCACATTTTTGAACTGCATATGGGGAATGCTTCTGGTTATTTAGTATATATTATTACGTTTAATCACTTTCCTACATTTACCACTCTTTTTCTTTTCATATTGGATTAAAAATATTTAAATAGAGATATAATGATAAAATCAATTTTTAAACTTAATGGGAATTTTTCCAAATAACTTGAAATAAATATCACATAATCGACACTTATATAAATAGTTTACTACCATTTTACAGGCGTCACCTTATCATATCCTGTCAGGGTAGCCTTAATATCTTCCCCTTTGACGACCCATTGTGTTCATTCGCGATTGAGAGCAGCAAGTATCACGTTTAGAATAGAATAACTTTTGGATACAAATAATATAAAAAACAATTATATTTTTTAGGTATGTAATGCATGAGAAAGTTAATAAAATCAATATTTTTATTTTTTAGTATCTTACGAGCAGACAGCGATTACGTACGTATGGAAAAACGACGAGGGTACGTTACGAAAAAGTCCAAGCCTAACGTCACTGAATGCATATCTCATTAAGAATCAGACAATCACATGTCCGATCAAAGTGAGCTGGAGAGGTGAGTAAAAAATCAATTGCTCGTTTTATAAATCCATTTAGAAAAAGAATACGATTTGAGATGATACGCGCTTATTTTTAAGAATGTTTCTGAAATTCATTCTGAAAATATTGTAATGTTTTTATATGTTTTTATATATTCGTTGTAGATTATCAAAATTTAATTTTTTTCTGCCATTCTTTCATTTTTCTGTAACCCGTTATTACAGAAATTCTTATATAAAAATGTTATCATTTTATTGAAATGGTAAAAAAAAAATATATAATCGTCTTTTTATAAGTTTGCTCTTTCGACGATTTCATCCTAAAAATAAACTTTACTTTATGGATTATATATAACAAATGCAGTATATTATTGTATTTGGCCATATATCTGACCGATTATGGTTTGCTGATCTGAATTGCTTGTTATTCAAATCTTTTATTCGACATTTATGAGGTAACCTACCATTATATCTATTAGCGACGCTTTATCATCAGATCAATAAATCCGACAAGTATATTACCGCATCTATTAAAACACCTTTAAAAATATGTTTTTTTTCCAAATCCATAAATTATAGATAGAGTTTATTAAGAATCACTATTTAGAATTGAGTGGCATAAAATTTAATTCTTTAAATATTTTTAAATTGTTATATAATCATTTTTAAATGTAATAACTTTAATCAATCTTTTGACAGCAAATTTAATTTTTAAAAATTTAATTTTGACTTTATTTTGAATACAGTCTTTCATTATTTAGTTTAATCGCATTTTTTGAAAAACGATCAATGTTGTTGGCGATGTTTATAGAGCATATTTTTCTATAACAAAAAATAAAAAATGCACGCATGGCTATTATCTGGCAGCATAGTCCATGTTGTTTTTTTGTCTTGTTTTATAAAACGCTTAATTGACTAATGCTTTAAATGCGCAACTGATGTTTTTCAATATCGCGTTTTTATTTCTTTGCTTTTTTTACTAGATAAAAGAGCATTTTTTGAAGAATTCCAGTTTTTTTTTGCGCAAGATTAGCTTTTTCAATTTTCTATGAATAATCATACATTTTCTTAATTGAATAAATAGGTATATATTAAATGTATGTGTGCGGAAACATTAATATATGTATAGAATGAGGTGCTAAATAAGTTATAATAATTCTGTTTCTCTTATTAAAAAAAACATTGTTCTAAGTTAATTTTTGAATAGTATGTTTATTTGAAACTTTTCTTGGAAAAAGATTTTCTTTCTATATATGTTTTTTATATTAGATAGAATGCTCCTCTTTGTCAAAATTATGTATATATGAAATATATGTATTACGCACAAAATAATATATTAACATATATAAATATATATATATATATATATATATATATATATATATATATATATATATATATACATAGTATGTATATAGGCGCACAAGAGAACTTGTGCATGTGGCGTAGCGAAGATCAAATATCTATATTGTGTTTCTTTTCCCATTTGTTCTTAACATCATAATATTTGTGTTCTGACGAGTGTACATAGAATGTAAAAATAAATTCCCTAGACTGTCCTAGAAGATGCATATTGGCAACCTTGGATCCTGTCTCGCTTTTCAACTGAGCCCATCATGGTTTGTTTTTAGGGTGAGGTTTTCTTTCTCGTAATGATTATTCATCGGAGCGTCCTTGAAGGATGTTTTCCCTTTGGCTTCTCGCATTTATAATCGATCTGTTTGTCAACTACAATATGACTATCGCGCGCGCGCGAAAAAATCCAAAGAAATTGCGAAGCTCATTGCACGTCATTTTGCTATCGTGCGATAAAAATAGAATTACGTTTAGTTGTAATATAAGAAAATTTTCTTTATTATCAATGGCTTCTGCTAACATAGAAACTAGGATTTATGTGTGTATATAAAATTTGCTGGCAAGCTAATAACTTTAAATCGCTTCTTGGTCGTCTTCTTATCTGCGGCAAGAGGCTTTCAATTTTGAAGTGTTGAACTTGTGTGTATATGCAGCATATCTTGGATATACATATATCACATGGATAGCTTTCTCGAAAATATCAAAGTAACAATTAAATTGACAAATAGGATATTGCCTGCAGTCTATTATCAATTCACCTCCTCCCCCGACACTTGTATTGCAAACTTTTAATCATATTGAAGAATTGGCCAACATATTTGTAAATATAAATAAAAAATATGAATATAAATATAAATTTATTTATATCATAAGTAATTGAAATTTATTGTTTAAAGATAAGTCATCAGTTGATTAATATATACTTCGCCCTAAAGAACTCAATCATGTCGGAAAGCGAGTTATGCTTGATCTATGTACTATTTAGAATAACGATGAAACGTAATTATTTGTAAGATTAACTATTTATGAGAAAAACTGAACGTAAACAAAAGTTTACGAAAAAATATAAATATAAAATAAAAACATAATTGTAAATAGGCGAAGAGTTTATATTTACATGATTTAATAAGAGCAAAGAACCGATAGATCTTAATATATAGAATTATCTAGTCTTCCAATTAATAATTTTTCTCAAATTTTAACAAATTTTTTGTTATCAGCGGTAATTGTAACTTTTACCGATCGTAATTTAAACTATAACACACACTTTCTAAACTAACGTTTAGTTCATTTTATAATGCTTCATTGTTATATATACATTATTGTTCGTTATAATAGAAAATTATCGCGAATTTGTACAATAATGGTTTGAAATAAAGCGACAGCTTTGAATAACGTGTAAAATCTATTTTGAAAGAGAAATGTAAAAATTCTTGACTGCATAAGATATAGATATTATATATAATGGATCAAGCATTACTTTTTAGCTCTGTGGAAATTTGTCTCTCTTCGAGAGAAGCCTGTAGCAAAATGCAGAAGGATAAATAGAAAAACATAGGAAAGAAAGATCGTGGGGTGTTCTGTTGCAGCTGACGGACAATTTATGGTCGATGAGGACGAGTTGGATGATTTTGGAAACTTTAAGTGCTCGCTATGCCAGCGCAGGTTTGAGGAGCAAGGTAAAAATTACATCTATCTCTTTGACACGAGTGTAATGTGTATCTATAAAACGATTCGAAGAGATATAGTAAGAGGAAGAGAGAGAGACAGGACCAAGCTTACCAAAATTCGTGATGCCAAGACATCCCAAGTAGATATTCGATGTTGCTTTCTATATAGTATATCAATTTTTGCGGTAGTATTATAAAATTGTTGCTCAGTTGGAAAACTGTAGACATTGAAGACCATACGAGCGTTGCTAAATTTATAGTTAGATCATTGTAAATGCTAAAGCAATAATTTACTTTTTTGTATGTATTATATTTGAATTGTATATTTTGCATTATAAATCTTTGGAATATTCTGCAAGGATACATTTTTTTATTATAAAACAAATTTGTTAAATATACGTTATATATATATATATATATATATATATATATATATATATATATATAGGATGGACTATTTTAATGTTTCTACCTAAATATTTTTCCCACGTCTTTGACAAAAAAATGTTTTGTATAAAAGTTTTATGATTTCGAGAAGGGCATAAGATGGTCCCACATGGGTTTTATTTTGGCTGAAAGTCATGAGATTATTTTAAAGTCATGTTAATTTTTTTAAACAAACCATTTTAATTTGTTTATATAAATCGATTCTTCGCAATATTCGATGTGAAAAGTTATAAAATTAAATAGTTAAGGAGATATTTTATACTTTACTTTGATATAATTTTACATAAATTATAAAATATCTCGTAAAGAGAGAGACAAAGAGAGAGAGAGAGAGAGAGAGAGAGAGAGAGAGAGAGAGAGAGAGAATATTCATTTTTCGATTATTTTACTTCAATATGTTTATACACAAAATAATGTGCATGAAAGGATAATAATTGGAGTCAATTGGTGTAAAGAAAACACATAATTGTTTTAAGAAACAATATGAATTTGCAACGTGCAGCTACATATTTGTTCTTAAAAACACAATTATAGGTTTTTTTTATCTTGTAGTTAAATTAAACCATTTTTCTATCTTGTTATTACATAAAACCAATAGTACCTTATCCCCCTCGAAGTCACAAAACTTGAACAAAATTTTTGTGCGTAAAAGGTATAAGAAATAAGATATTTAAATGGGGACATTAAAATGACTCACCCTGTATACGCGGAGCTCTCTCTAACAATAAGTATTAAATATTTAACATCAACAAGTTCCATATTTACGCTACTGGTTGAGATGGGGAGTTAATTTTTTTACGTTTAAGAGATCTTCAGCAACGCTACATACAAAATTTCGTTACATTATTTTTCTTTGTTCAGAAATTATTAAATAATTTTTTAGAAAATTTCCTTTTTTTCGGAAAACTTTAATGAATTAATATAAGAAAAAAATAATTGTTTTTAAGAAAAAGTATGTAATTATTTACAATGTATTTTTTTAAACAATTATCTTGTTTTACATTAATTGATTTCTCATTGAGTCTCATTATTCTAAACATAAAAGTATTATGGTAAGATTATCGGAAACTAAATATTTTATATGATATTTTATTTTTTATATCAAAATATACCAGATAAAGATATAAAATAACTTGAAAAGTACTTAATGAAAAAATACTTTATTATAGTGTTTTGAAAAGCTCTCGAGATAAGCTACAAGAATATGCAATAAAAAAGGGGGTTTCCATTTAAAAAATCAAAGTTGACCTTCAATTGACCCTCAAGATTAAGTTTAAGGTCAACTTCAAGGTCACCATTCCATAGAGCGTACCCGATTTACTTAAAAAATGTTCGCGATTTTTGATAAAAGCCATTTATTTTCATTTTAAAAGAGGTATACAGATGGTCTGGAATACTCTGTATATATACACGGTATCCCAGAATTGATAGTAGAAAAAAGAGGCATATTCTACAGGTCAAAAGAATGTAAAATTGTTCGATGAACATGTATCCGGAAAGGTACTCCTCTGAGTTACAGCCATCTAAAGTTTCCCCTAAAAAATCAAATTTTCTGTAGATTGTATATAATTTTTGATACCAAAAATGAATAAAACGCACAAAAATACGTATATGTACCAATTTTTGTAAAATTCAAAGCCCAAGTTTAGACAATATATAAAATTCGAGTTTTTTCGGGAAACTTTGGGCGGCTGCAACTCAGAGGGGGTGCGATTCCGAACACATGTTCAATAGGACAATTTTACCTTATTTTTACCTGTATGCCTTTGACATGTAAAATGCCTCCTTTCTACTATCAATTTTGGGACACCCTGCATATTATATACAGTAACAAAAAGGAAGGGTATTTGTATCAGCGCTTAGTAAACTTAAATCGTAATTTTATATAAAATTATTATAATACTATACTATCGCTCATAAGTGCTTGCTTATTTATAGTGTTTCATATTTTTTGATGATATTATGGGGTAAAAATATTTTTTAAAAATCTTTTTATTTTAAAGTATGGTAAGCATCAAAAGATGGATACACTCTAATTAAAATTATTTAAAATGTATAAAATTATGTAAGTTCTGATGAAAAAATATTTATGTGCAGTAGATAGTTTAAATTCTTGAATAACTTTAAACATATAAATTATATTAACAATAAGATAGCTAGAATTGTTCTTGTAAATAAATTTTATTTTTGTCGCTGTTCATATAAGCTTCGCTTTTTTCATATGTTTATATTTTTATTTGCAAAACATTTTCGCACATAATTTTTTATTTTTGCTACTAGATATTCGCGCCATAAAATAAAGATTTTGCTTGAAATTAATTCCCAAGAAAAATCCAAATAAAACGGGAGCTTCAAATTATTTAACAAAGCATATGAACAATATTAATTAAATGATATTTACACGAACTGTTCGCCTCGTAATTATTGAATGTTCATATATTTTTTTTTATATTCAAGAAATATGAAAAATAAGCAAGAAGTTGTATTGGGGTTATTCGTAAAAAAAATTGTTTTATCATAGTTTGATGTTCCCTAATGATAGATGTGTTCTTTCATGCCTGTCAATCTTCCGACAGATCCTTTTTTGATGCCAATACGTTAGTACTTTGCTCAAGTGCTTGAAATGCTTTTGTGAATACGATGTTTGATAGCCACAAATTGATAAGATGTATTATATATATATACTGTTTTTTTTTCTTTTCTTAAAATATATAAAAAGATACCAAAGATTCAAACAAATGTGGCTTATAAAGCGACAAAAATACAGCATTATTTTATTCACATAAAATTTAGTATTTACAAATTTTTGAGATTGCTGATCATAAATCTGAGACTAAAATTACAAAATTAAAAATAACGGATTCAATATATTGTGGTTCATCAAGTATGTGATTTTTACATATAGACATTAATTTACTCTGAGAGATAGAAATTGCGTTGACTAATATAATCAAATATAAAAATGCAATACTTCTAAAGTATCGTATTCCAGAAAGAGTCCGCAACGATTGCAATGATTCAAAATGCACGTGATTCAGGACGCTATCTACTATAATACGTGTGAAAATCAAAGTGATCGATGAGGTGAAATCTTTCCGTAAAGTTTAATCTTTTTGATTCGCCATGTTAGATTTACGATTTTAAAATTTGTAGTTTTGATCTCAGATTTGTAATCACCATGATTCTAAAACTTGTAGTTTCAAAAATCTATAAATATTTATTTGTATGTTATTTGACAAAAGTTAAAATATTTTTATCTTTGAACAAAACCGCGAGACATTATAACGTTTTGAACTCAATGTCATATATTTTTCCTTATATATTAAATACATTGTAATATTACTTCTTATTGTTAGAGCAAAATCTTTATATGTAATTTCAAAAAAAGACCTTGCATAGCCCTCTAAAAATTATATTTAATTTTGAATTAACTTATTATTATTATTAGCAGATTAGTAAGTAAAAAACTAATTTTTAATATTTAAGTATCTATTCGAGTAATTGTCCATTAATAATTCACTTCTATTCGTATCGACATCAAAATATTATTATTCTCTTTCTATTCTTCTAAAATATGAATTTATTTTGATCCTTGTGCCAACATAAAAAATGAAATTGCGTGTACGTGATTTAGGTAATTACAGCTGCTTAAAAGTGGATCTAATCTTTACGCGAGATCGTTCTTTCTACTTTACCACGGTTTTCATCCCGGGTATTATTTTGGTAACCAGCTCTTTCATCACATTCTGGCTTGAATGGAACGCCGTGCCGGCGCGAGTGATGATCGGTGAGTTTATACGACACAATGTCATTTCATAATTGTCGCGAAAAACGAAAGTTTTATACGAATACATTCCGATTTAATTTTAATAAAAATTTGACTATTGCACAATATTTTTAATATTGTATAAATTATTTATTATTTAATAAATTTACATAATATTTATAAAATTTTATCATAGATAAACTTCTTTTATAATTTTATAATAAATTTTTCAAGAAATTTTTTCGAATTTATTTTTGTGACGATTGTTTATATATGAGTTTTGAATTTTATCAGGGAAACAAGATATTAAATGATAAAGCTAGATGTCTGTCAGACATTTGTCTCAGACAAATAACAAATAACAAATATAAATATATAAATTAATATAAAAACTTATTTAAAATTTTTTTTTTTGAATATTTTTGAAATTTTAAATATTTTTATTTAAATTTAAAGGTCATTAATTTTACCTGTTTTTAAGCTTACATTAGATATTAGGTACTTCGCAATTAAATCAAAGAAGTAGTAGCTTTTAATATGAATATCTTGAAAATTAAAACTAGTATCTTCAATCGTGTTTTAGGTGTAACAACAATGCTCAACTTTTTCACTACGTCGAATGGCTTCCGGGGAACGCTGCCCGTCGTTTCAAACCTGACTGCCATGAATGTATGGGACGGGGTGTGCATGTGCTTCATCTACGCGAGTCTTCTCGAATTTGTTTGCGTGAACTATGTTGGTCGCAAGCGGCCGATGCACAACGTTGTCTATCGTCCAGGCGAAAACCCCGTCACCCAGGTATTTTGCTGATTGACATTTTGTTCGACGCGACACATAAATAGCACTCTTGTCCCGGATATTCAACAATGCAAATTTTGTGTGAATGGAGCCGCACTGCCTTTTTCATACAATTAATATCAATTAACACACACACACACACACACACACACACGCGCGCGCGCACAGGCGCACAGGCACACTGGCACACAGGCACACAGGCACACAGGCACACAGGCACACACGCAACGCGCACACGCGCGCACGCGCGCACACACGCACAAACACGGGTGCGCATACATATACATGTATGTATATATTTACATACTAGATTCATATTTATATAAATAAAGTAAAAGTATAAAAATTATATGTGACAGATTATTTTATTTTAATCAATGGTGACTGCTTTTTCCAATTGCTATTCCAAATATTATATTTATTTTTAAATTGTATCGATTTATGTCAACATGTATAAAAAAACATTTTATAATTTGTAATGCCTCTGCCTGCACGCACGTTCACACACACCCACATACCCTCACACCCAGCACCCACACAACTACACCCATACGCACACACCTACACCCCCTTCCCCCCCCCCCCACACACACACACAGAGAAATGATATAAATCATTTTTTCATAGTTAATTTAATATTTGGAAAATTGATTGAAGAAACTAGTCACCGTCGATTAAAATCAAATAATTTGAACTGAAATTTTTCATGCTTTTAATTTCGCATAATGACGATTAATTGTCAATTATATAAATACGACTCTAGTATGTAAATATGGGTTTAGTTTATAAATACGAGAGAAATATTGTATATCAAAATGTTTTAAATCGGTTCTAATAATAACTTCGTACACGACTAGTAAATAATAAAATAATACGAATAAATTTTACGAAGCAATTATTAATCATCCTGTTAATTTATGTGGACAGTAAGATTTTTAATCATTATTGTTGAGACCACAAACAAACACAGATTTCCCGCGTTTGCACAAGTAAATAAATTTGAAACGATATCCTACACTCTGAGCGATATCTCTCCGAGTTACTATTTTGCGATACAATGATAAATATTACTGACATCGATATTAGATAAAGATTATCGGTATCGATAATATAATCTTATAAGGATCAGATTTTTTTTTAACAGAAGCAAATTGAGACTTCGTATATTCTGTGAAGTCTTACATCGAGTTTAACTTAATTGTAAAATCATAGCTTTGGGATCATCTTTCTGATTTCATCGAATAAGAACATTTCGTAAGAAGATGGTGACAAGGAAACAGGTTTTATATGTACCAAACGGAATAGGTATAATCATGCGTCAGGTAAACATATGTGTGTATAAAAAATTGGAAATCTCATACTTATCATACTGATCTCATATTGACTTGCGATCAAAAATTCTGGTAAATATACATATATGTGGACGCGATGAAAAGCTATGGATTTCCAAATGTTATTTCTAAAATTTATATACAATCATGATCATATTAACTATTTTGTTACGGCTAAACTGGACGCAGCTCTATTGCGAAACATATTTTATTGATATTAGAATAATCGATTTTTCGCTGTTCGCGCTATGTAATTTATCAGACTTTTATAATATAAAATATAGTATAAAATATTTTTTTTTTGATAAAACGTATGCAGATACATAAAAACATATGATAACATTATTGTTTTGCAAAAACAGGGTGTCCAGTGGCACTCAATACAACATAAAAGAGAGCTACTATAGTGGCTCGTATGGCACGTTTCATTCTATAAAATTGCTTAGGGGAAAACCACTATAGTGGCGTATATAAGTATGCAAAGGGTAATCGTAAATAAAAATAATTGTTTAAGCTATAATATGTTTTGAGTTTTGTCAAATTTTTTAGAAATAAATTTTCCATATAGAATGTTTGATACTTATTGACATGTCCTTCGTTTTTTTGTCGCGTTTACATCTTGCACATATGAACTTGTTGGTGTGACTTTGCACAAACAGCAGTATGATCTTTTCTAATATCTGCATCTCTCGAAATTTCTATATTTTTTAATTCGTTTTTTCTTTTTTCTAGAGAGTGTGAGTGTTATTTTCTATCAAATTTCAGCTAATTTTTTATTCGTAAACCGCAAATTCATCGGATCGCGCGCGAATTGTGCCGGATTTTTATTAGCAATAATCGATCAAATATTGAGATTATTCGAAGATTGATGTTCGATGATATGTGTTTAGCAACATTCATTGTGTAACACACCAATGCTTTAGAGTTAGCACACAAAGGTATCCAAAAGACATGTTTAAAAAAAGAGCAGAAAAAAGAAAAACTCGACCATATCTTAAATAGACAGTTAATTCAACATACAGCAAGCATCACTGGCATAAATAGAGCGGTATTTTTTCAAGAACGTTCATTTTTTTTGAAAGAGACTGTGATATGTACGTCTTTACAATTTGATCCTTAGAACGTATTGGAAAGGCCATAATTGATCTAATTGTAAGTCAGGACCAGAAGTTGTCGACATCTATTTATCTTTATCTGTCCAAAATCACATCTATGCGCTTGCAGCAAGATGATAACGAGCGACGTGAAATCGTCCTTTTTGAAAATCATCTTTTTTTGAAAAGAAAAAAAGATGAAAGTCATTCTATGAAGGTGCTATTACAGGATAGCATAAAGCGTCGAGTGTCTGAGCAGAAAATCATTGCGCAGGATTCTAAATGAGATAGATTCCAGCTTCTTGCGATATTATGGTGAGTTACACGAGTTCGATCGAGATAGAAAAGATTATGTTCTGATATTCACAAAAATATATTGATATTTATTTACATTATACAATAAATATTATTATTAAACAAAATATATTATTAAACATCATTACCAACAGTGTATATTAGAATTTAACCAAGAGCATTAAAGGATTAATTTTTCTAATTTTTTTTCTACATGTTTAGAACATACTGTTTCTTTGTAAATCATCTCTTACTATTTATAATAGTTCTTTAAACAGTTTCATTGTCATTTTTTTATAATTTTTAAATCTAAGGTTTTCCAACTAGACACTAGAAAGTATATATTGCGTGAATTCGTATTTGTGTTTTATTTATTTGAATATTTCAACTATCTAAATCTAAAATCTCTTGTTGCATTTTTTTTAAATTTTATTTTAATCTGCACTGCTAGTAATGATGTTCTATAATATATTTTGTTTAATAATAACAACATTTATTGTATGTTGAAATAAATAGAATTTTGCTCAATAATTTTTTATGTAGACGCTTGACGTTCGATGCTTGATGCTGTCATTTAAAGGCTCATTACATTTATGATTGACGCATGTGTATTGCGGTAAGCAGGCAAAAACAGATACATATTGAGCACAGCAAAAATCAGCTATGGCCCTTTCAGTACATATTCTAAAATTTGATTATTTTTTTGTTTCTATCAATTCTCAGATCTTTTTTATTTTTCATTTTCACTTATTTTTACTTTCACTTTTATTATCCTAATATTTTTACTTCAATTTCATTATCTTAATATTTTTACTTACAATTCCTCTTTTCTGTCATTATCTTCATTAATTTCTCGCTTTGGTTTTTTTTACATTCAAATATTTTAAATGAATATATTTCCTATCTTTATCTCTATGTCTCTTGGTCTCTAAAATATTTTTATCTTACAATTAAATTACGCTTCTTATATTAAAATAAATTTTCATATAAAATTAATATATTTTAAATTAGGTTTATTAAATGAATGATAATATAATTGTATATGTATATAGGACGCGATTAATATTTAAATGCTATATTTTGTCAGAGAAGGTTGTCAAAAACACTTTAAATAAAAAAATTCTATTGTTCAATTAATTTATTTAATAACTTAAAAATCACATGAGGAAACATTTCGTTCGTCGCTCAGAAAAGTTAATGAAAACAAGATATATTGAAAAATGATGAAGGAGAATATAAAAAAGAAAAATCGGATGTATTCTTTATTTTCTCTTTCTTTTTTCTCTCTGTATCTTTCTCACACTCTCTTTCTTTCTTTTTCCGTCTGTCTGTTTCTGTTATAAACACGATTAGTAAGAAATTGGTTGGTGGAAATGTTGGTGAGTAAGTCTCTTTGTTTGGTGTCTGTGATGTTGCAGCGGCTCCCAGCGGTACTCAGCAGGATAGGAATTATATTGGCCAGCCCTTTGGTAAGATTTTCTATTGCATTAGGATGCGGTCATGAATTTGCGCGTTTTTGGTTTCCGCAAAATTTAAATTGCAAAATGTTGCAATTCTATGATTTTTCGAAATTCAATTATGAAAGAAATTCAGAATATTATAATCCGAGAGAGAAATATATTATGATGAAAGTATAATTTCATATAAATAACAGTATCAAAATGAAGATTAATTAGAAAAGAAAAATAAAGCAATGCACGTGTAAAATCTTAACTGCGTCCTAAAAACATACTGACACGATACACATCATATACAAATACAGATACTTGTTCTCACTATTCTTCCAGACTTCTTACGTGCGTATATTTTATATATTTATTATTATACTTTCGTGTGCATATTTTACTGATGATATATGATGAGTATAAAAAAGTAAAAATTTCGCAACAAGGATAAATTTATGAAATAAGAAATGTTTATTTTGATATTTTAAAAATTAGACTGTATTTGTTTTTCCTTATGTATAGGAAGATTTTTTCGTTGTTGTCATAATGATATTTCTATTTGTTTTTATTATGGCAACTATGTGTGGAAAAAGCATAGTTAGTTAAACATACATACATTTTCCAAAAAATAAAGACAAAGACGGTTTAATACGACAAAATCCAGTGTATATACACATACACATTACATATGTATGTGTATAGATTTAATACGTCATTCTATTGTACAATATATGCCGTTTTCTCCCTGATTGCTTTCAAAAATTTGGAATAGAATAGTGTTTAAATGATCAACCAAAACAAAGAAATCTTTGTTTTTTTCTGATTGGTCATTCAAGTGCTCTCTGATAAGTAAATTTTTTCGAACATATAGCTCATTACATATGACAAATCGGAGTGCTAATTAAAAATTATTATCCAGATATCCTAACTCTCATTTGAAAAACTTTAACTATAAATTTAGCTATATAAACCGAAAAAAGATGTTACCACATTAAGATGTTATCACATAAGATATTTTTGCATATAATATTTAAAAAAAATTATAAAGTAATGATAAAATCGATACATATACACACACAACAAATCGTACAAAGTATATTTCTGTTTGTGTTTTTTCAATGTATAGTAAATGTGTGCATTTTGGGTTAGTTGCAAACGCATATGTAAATGCACAAAAGAAAAGAAATTTATTCTCTTTATTTTATAATGAATGAGTGATAAGCAACTCAAGTCGCATAGTTTGATTAATCTTAAATATAATACAGTTAAATTCTCTCTCTCTCTCTCTCTCTCTCTCTCTCTCTCTCTCTATCTCTCTCTGTCTCTCTGAATAAAAGCTACATCCAAGTTATCAAGTTTAAAGATATGACTTCATAGTTGCGTTATTTTAGCAAATTACTATACATTTATATATTGTAAAATATATAATATGGCTATATAAGGAGGAAAGAATCTTTCTCTTGTTTTATAAATTCTTATTCTCCTCCGTCCTTACTTTTCTGGTCTGCGTTTTACATATATTGATGACGAAAAATCATTAAAATGTACGTACTACGACTGCATGAAATGCATGAGAGCATGCACATGTATGAGTGCATGCTATAATTTCATTCAATGTTTTATTTGATATTTCGATATTTTTGATGCTTTAACGAGGATAATATCATTATTTATAACAAGCCAATTTACGCAATAATAAAGAGAAAAAGGCGCTTTTAATTATTTCTTAATCGTTTTGCATATAATCTAATTACTTTTACATAATTTATAAAAAGTATATATGTATACAAATGTTATACTATATTCAAGTTTTGCATTCTGCTGAATTCAGGATCTTAATTTTCTTGTTTGTGTTTGATTATCAAATAGTAACTTTTTTAAAATTATTTGATAGTGCTCTCTAATAATTGACTTTTCTTATTCGTTTCGTAAAAATTTTAATATTAATAATTGGTATTTTCTTGTTTGTTTCTATCGTAAAAGCATTCGTTACGAAATATTGATGTCTCCTTTTGCGATTATTTTAATTGCTTCTGCTGTATTACCAGCGACCAGGATTTTTCGCACAAGGTAATTTTTATTGCACATTATAAATCTTTCTTTAAACAGCAAAATGGTGTTAAATATTTATATTCTATGTCGATATTTTTCTATTTTTATAATTAATGTCATAATTGAGTTTTCGGAAAGTTTTCTCTCGCTAATCTTTTTCCCTCTCTCTTGTGAAATACATCAAAAATACAAAAATATAAACAACCAGGAAAACTTCTGAATGATAATAGATATACTAAAAAAAAAATATTCTAAATAGAAACATCATGGCCGCTGGCATATTAAGGACCATCATTTGCGCAAACAGCATTTTTAAAACAGAAAAACTTAAGAAGATGAGCATGCAGTCGAAAAAACCAGAAAAATAATTTTTTTATAATTATCTTTATTTCAAATGCTTTCTGCGTTCGATATTTTTTAAGCATATCTTTCATGATCATTAATTATCAATTTCAATCAGGACCAACGAAGTAGAAAAAGCTCTCGTAATATCGTAACTCATCAAGCTACATAACAGATCCTATTATTAATGCAAAAATCACAAATAATAGACAAATAATAATAATAAACAAATTATTTTGAGTCGAAAATTAAAATTAAGATTATACGCGAAAAATAATAAAACATGTAACTAATTACAAGTTATTACTTCGTTATTTTGTATGAGTCCACACACACATTTATATAATATACCATATATAGATCCATTTATTGTGGTATCAACAAATTGCTTCTGCCATTGAACTAAGTCTCATTTGAACTAACACATAGCATAAGCTTAAAACGAGATATTTTTTGCAAGACGCAAGGCGGTGCGAAAATCCGATCAAAAATTCGTAGTTTTATCGCAAATATTTTCAAACGAGATCACCTAGAAAGATATACCGAGAAGTAAACCATTTTGTATACTATAAATTACTTTTTATTATAAATTATGTTTTAAAACCATATTATCAAAAAAATTTTATTACTATATTTAAAAATGTCCAGGAATAATTTTAATCTAATTAATTCTATACGAGCTATTTAAATTCAAATAAATATAATTTAAAAATGTAATATAATTAAATACAAAAATTGGTTGCAATCTTCTTACATCGTCTTTCTCATAAAATTTTGAAGAAATTGCAGAGAAATTATCTGATTATATATATAGTGACAACAGCGATTTATTTTGTAAGGACGACATGTGTTTGAGGAAATATTTCACCAAACAAATCGTTTAGAGCTGTACAGTTGTTTGTACGAAAATAATGTTCACATCGGATCTCCCGTAACTAATTAATGTTATAATCTTTCTCATAATGCAACATTTGTCCAATAAGAATCGTATTGGATTCGGATTACTTCGCAAATTTATTAAATTTCTAATGATAAAAACGGTAATAACTGTTCGAGAAAGAAACTTATAAATATAAGCTTCAAATTATTTTTTGTAGTAAGAAGTCGATCTAGATCCGATGTGAAATAGAGTAAGTAGATATTTATATGGCATGTAATTTTTAAGTTATACCGCAGAGGCACGAAAAAATGTTGATATACATATATACTCTCTCTAATAAATAACTTTAAATTATTATAAAAAAGAACGATTCACTTTTTGATGATTTCCGCAATGGGCAAAGACAATTTCCGCGAATATTGATATTTAATTTACGTCCTTTTCGTCGCGATCTTGATAAAATTTATCATATGTAATTTCTGATTTATCAAAGATTATTGTAATCAAGTCATGTATTAGGTAGAGAAAGTTTTTTGTATTTTGTATTCTTTTACATCTTTTAAGCAAAAAAGACAGCTCGCTATTATTATTCTCTTTCGATATATGATCGAGAATATTCGATGCTATTTTAAGATAGTAACGATTATTGATGAAACTTTTGCCAGACAAAATAATGATGAATGTTTTGCATCCGTTTATAACACAAAAATGATATTCGTGTTGGGTGCATAGTTTTTAAAAAAAGTCACATACATATATGTGCAAATTTAATTCTATTCTTATTAAAATTTTTTTTTGTTAGTATGCTTACATTATTATTTAATACGTTTATATAAAAAGTTATGCTATTGATTATTTATTTATTATTATGTATCTCTTCGGAAAATAAATTATTTTACTGTTATTATATGCATATTAAAAAAAGAGATGGAGAATGTTTCCATTTTCATCTGCTTATCAATCATTTGAATCATACTCGTTTGTATATATAAAAATGTTTAAAAAATCAATATAGATGCTCGATGAATACGTAAAAAACTATAAACACTCGTCAATATATATTTGGGATATTTTGAAAAAAACCGTAGAAGGGAATAATCTAAAGAAGAAAAAACGGGAAAGAATCTAAAGGATGAATCGTTGTTTGAAAAACGACATATTGTCATTATAAGTTTCTTCTACGGAGACCCTGTCGCAGGGTAAAAAGAAGCGGGAAGGCGGAGCTACCACTGGTGGTACTACTGGAACAAACGAGATCGTCACTTGCACTAACTGTGGACCTAATCCTTGCACACACACGGCAACGAATGGTTGTACGGCCGAAGTAAGTAAACTTATTACGCATATAAGTAATAATACATTATCATATTATACAAATCATAAATATAAATATTATATAAATATTATGCTCCTTTTATTTTTTCTGGAAAAATATAAAACTAGCATTTTAAAAAATATAGTGGAACCCTGTAATAGCGTATTATACAAAATTTTGGAATCCTGCTATAACGGGATTACCCCCACCCCGTAGATTAAATTTAGGTTAAATTCAGGGCCGTGATAATAATGAGAGGAATCAATTAGTGTAAGAAAAACATATTATTACACAGTTATTAAAAAAATATATGGCTTCTTGTTGCATATTCATATTTATTCTTAAAAAAACTATGTGTTTTTCTTACACCAATTGATTCCTTCCATTATTTTGTGCATAAAAATATTGAGGTAGAATAATCGAAAAGTAAATATTTTATGAGATATTTCATAAAGTTTATGTAAAATTATGTCAAATTAAAATATAAAATATCTCGTAAATTAAATTTTTGGCCATACTATTCTTATAACATTTTACGCTGAATATTGCGAGGAATTGATTTATGTAAACAAATTAAAGTGGTTTTATTTAAAAAAATAAAAATGACCTTGAAATAACCTCATGCTAAATCTCACTTCGTCCAAGATCAAACCAATGATACCATTTTATATCAAAGTCACAAAACTTTTGTACGAAACTTTTTTTTGTAAAAAGCATAGAAAAAGATATTTAGGATATGGAGGATATTAAAATGACTCACTCTGTATACTTGTATTTCAAATTTACATCATTTGGCATATACGTATAAAAGAAATAAAGAATAATTTTTTACATTTGTTGTAAATCAAATACGTAAAACCGATTTATTTCTGTATTTTTTTCTCGTTTATTACTAAACTTTATATCAAAAGCTCTGATTGATACGATGTGTATGTTTTAAAAAATCTTAAGCCTGATCGTGATAACTAAAAATTTCTTTTTACAGCTAAGGAAAAAAGACCCGCCGCATCCAATTAGGGTGGCGAAAACAATTGATGTGATAGCCAGGATCACTTTTCCAATCGCCTATTTTATGTTCCTCACTTTCTTCTTCATTCACTATAAGGGCACCTCGTAGAGCGACGCACAACGATCCTCGAAATATCTCTCATCATTGATATGAGCGACAACGAAGCCTCATGATAGGCAACAATGCTCAGGATATGGGGATTGAATATATAGTGAATTCAAGCTTTCTCTCAAGAACAGAAATACCTCCAAGTGTAAATAAAAATATCGATAATCGTATAAATTTGTGATGATCGGATCTTCATTGCGAACACACAAATAATGATAATATACAATAATTTAACACAAAACTGGAATTTTTTTTTAATGAGAAGTCGTGAACTTATTCGTGGTATTACTAAATCGTGAAATTATTCGCCTATAATAAATAAGCCAGACCAAATGGATTAACTCTAATAAGCAATGTCTGACGATTGAAAAGGAAAGAAAGCATGCTGGTGAAATATTCGACGATGCAATGTATAAGAAAGAAAAAAGTATTTACGATGAATTCGTTTTTGATTATTCTTCATTTATCTCACGTGTGATAAATTTTGAAAGCACTTCTTTATGGAGAAAGTAGATCCACAACTATGAACATGAAGTTATGTTCACTTATTTCCGTTTTTTTTCCTGTCTTATAACTTTAGAAATAGATAAGATGCCGCCGGCGAATGCTTCAGTCAAGCAAAGAGAATGACGCTTAGCTTAGTCGATCATGTGTGATTACACATATATTAATATATAAAATATTATTATTGCGCTTAATTCCAATACCCTTAACAGACATGTGATAGCAAAATATCCATACCGAACATTGAATGTGGAATGATAGAAAGATAGAAGTACAGAATATTTCACGTAACGTGATCCATTCATGTTCTTAACAAATATTAGAACCAATAAAATGAATAAGCGTTTTAAAATGATCAAATTAAATAATTATAGATACAGCTTTCATATAGATATAGCTTTTCTGTAATATTTACATTTACAGCTAAGTGAACGTCTCATTTTACGTGTCAAATATTCTGTCAAATCGGTTAGATGCTATTGAACGGAAAGCCGAATCAAAAGCGGAGATCCTTTTGCGAAAATATACATACACGATTTATCACAACGTTATACTTTGATACAGGAAAATTGTCGCCATTCCATCTAATAAAAAATGGAAAACGTATAAAGTGCAGACTCTTGCCCATTTTATCAAGAGACGCGGTAGTATTTCGCGCCAAATTCACGCGCAGCAACAGCGAGGCACCCCATGAATCTATATGCGAGATGTTAGTTGATGGTACCTTAGATTATCAATTAAAAAAAAAAAAAAAAAAAAAAAAAAATACAATGAATGCTGGACGAATAAATAATAAGCAGTTTATGATCGGTATATGCATCATGTGCACTGCATGGAAGAGATATTACCTTAATATTACTAAAAGTAGTAATATGCAACACTCTGGTGTGTTTTCTTCTCGAAATACATTAATGAACTATTTCTACAACATATGTAAGTCAAATGCTGTCAGCTAATTCAAAATTTCTACTTGTAGCTTGCATACTATTTTAGGTACAATATTATTATGCTACACTACTGTTATTATTACTACTATTATTTTTATTATTATCGTAACTAATATATTATTATACTGTTACGATTGCTATTCTATTATCGTATTACCGCTACTACTATTACAAGTCACTGTTGTAATATTACAATTCTTAGAAAAGATGCAATATTGGAAGCACTATTAAGTGCGCATCCTCTATTTGTACTAATTAAATTAATCTTATCGTGTCCAGCAATATCAAAAACCAACAGACCAAAATGATGAAAACCGAATATACATACCGGTAATATGTTTCTCGGTAATCCGTACGATTACTCGAGATACACTAGATATTACTTATAATTATAAGGAGATATGATCGTCTTGCTGTTGTTATTGCGCTATTCGCTATTGAATACGTGGAAAAATATTTCTTAATACGATGAGACATATGGGGACACACAATACAAGCGCACGCACGCACGCACACACGCGTACATACGGACAACGCGAATGTGCGCTTACATACAAAATACATGTATAAGGATCGATATCTCTGATGGCGGTTAGCACTGATCTTAATTCGTTATATATATAATATAACAAAAAAAAAAAAATTTTGAAGTATATTATTATTCAGTTAAAATAAAATTTACAAAAAAACTCGAATTTTTTCTCTTATTTATTTTATGTTTACATTTACACGATAAGCAATCTTACCTCTTTTTTAAATATTGTATTTATCTTGTAACTATTGTAATTTAATATTAGAAAAAAGTGTTTAGATACCTCGTATATATTGCTAACTGACATCTAAGAAATCAAGCCTGAACAATAAATACTCATTAATACAGATCTCGTCTAACTGCCAAAGAACTTTCATTCTCACTGGTGTATAGATGTATGTATTTTTCTTTAACTTCGAAATCTTTTTCCGCACATTGTAAAACAGCAAAATAGAATCGTCTTTTAAAAAGGTGTGCAACTAATTACTGATGTCATCCTCACTAAAACGCCCATTTAGAAATTTAAAATGTCGCTTAATCTTAAAATGCATTCGCTTGTCGTTCAACAATATTTACTATCTTATCGATTTTTATGAGAAAAAAATATAAAGTAACAAACATACAATATCACACGCGCAGCACTCTAATTTTATAATAAATAATTTGTATAGTTGCTGATATGCATCGTTATCAACAATATAAAAAAAATTAAAGAAATTCAAGTTAATTGTTACAGCCCTTTAATAAACAATTAAAATTATTATGTATTTCCGAAAATTGCGTGCTATTTTATTGGGTTTAACTAAACCTTAAACTAAACCTTACACGGTAGAATCTAGTTAATTTTGAGCAAAATTTTGGGTACAAAAAAAAATTTTTGGAAAACCAAAATTAATGTTAATAGATATATTCCCCAATCGTTTCATTTGTGCAGTTGCGTATACAAAGCTGTCGTTTGTACATGCTATCACGTGATCTATCAATTATGATATAAAAGACGAGATATTAAAAAAAAAAAAAAAAAAAAAAAAATGAAGGAGTACCAAAATTAACAAAGCTAAAATTAATTAGACTCTAATGTATTTTCCTTTCCTACTATGATATTGAAATCATTATCAATATAATCTTTAGGTACGTACTGACGCACGTTATGTACGTGTGTGTGTACGTAACGTACGTATGTGTGTTACGTCCAGACTCGGGGAAGGATGAGTCGACGGAAGGGCGTAACAACTATCTTTTATTATCCCGAAGTTGAAACGTCTCGTGGCATTTGGAATCGGGTCGAACAAACTGACAGGACCGCAAAGCAGGTAAACGACTGAGTCGCTATTACACTGTTTTCGGAAGTTCGCTCGGCAGTCCCTTTTTTTTTTTTTTTTTTTTTTTTGTAAGGGAATTTAATCTATTTTACGCGGCATGGAACCAAGTGCGATTCTTTGACTAAGAATGAGTGGGGATTTAATAAAGAATAATTCTTTTATTTAAATTAACAAAGTATGAATTTATTTATAATTTAAAGTAAATGATAGATGTACATGATTATATGAAAATATAAATAAAATATTGTTGATTCTAATTTCTCGGTGAATGCGCGTATGTGTGTGCGTTTTAATAAGTGTTCTGATTGGTTAATACAATATAAAACTGTATTTGATTGAAAGACAAAAAAAAATCGGAACAAATATGTATAAATAAATAAGTGTTATGTTAAAAACGGTCAGAAATATAAAATTGATGGTTCACATACGTGTTAAATTAAAAGCAGGAGTCAAAACATTCTAAGACTTAACGCCGGAATAGATAACTGATTAAAAAAAAAAAAAAAAAAAAAAAAAAAAAAAAAAAAAAACTTTCTTTGGAAAGTGTCGATTTAAATAAGAAACAGAAAAAAAAAGAAAAAAAAAGAAAATGGATA
The DNA here is from genome assembly GCF_030449975.1 of Polyergus mexicanus. Classification (NCBI taxonomy): domain Eukaryota; kingdom Metazoa; phylum Arthropoda; class Insecta; order Hymenoptera; family Formicidae; genus Polyergus; species Polyergus mexicanus. The sequence goes on along the minus strand of NW_027223327.1, from coordinate 11,827,604 downwards.
TTATTCAATTAAACTTACCTTTCTCTCATTCCCTCTCACTCTTTTGGACGGGCAAAGTTACAGGGTTCAATTTTTTTTTTTTTTTTTTTGTCTGTAAGTCGGAAACCGTTAATGATGGAAAGTTGGCACCCGAGGGATGTCAATTGGCTTCGCGAAAGACTATAATTTTGGTTTGGTAGATCACCCCCCCCTAACCCTAAAAAATCCGCAGTTTGGGCCATTGCATACTTGGAGTATAGGGTGTCGAAATTTTTAAGTCCCAAGGAGTGATATGGGACGTAATACATCGACTAAAATTCGACTATGCCAATCGATAGAGAATCATATGGGACGTGTACGTACGAGTGTGTGTACGTTACGTACGCATGCGCGAGTACTCTGCGTTGATACCACTGCTTGTACGTACGTGGGTAGGTACGCACGTGGGTGGGTACGCACGTGGGTGGGTACGCACGTGGGAGGGTACGCTCGTGGGTGGGTACGCACGTGGGTGGTTACGCACGTTACGCACGAGGGTGGGTACGCACGTGGGTGGGTACGCACGTGGGTGGGTACGCACGCGGGTGGGTACGCACGCGGGTGGGTACGCACGCGGGTGGGTACGTACGCGGGTAGGTACGTACGTGGTTAGGGTTAGGGTTAGGGTTAGGGTTAGGGTTAGGGTTAGGGTTAGGGTTAGGGTTAGGGTTAGGGTTAGGGTTAGGGTTAGGGTTAGGGTTAGGGTTAGGGTTAGGGTTAGGGTTAGGGTTAGGGTTAGGGTTAGGGTTAGGGTTAGGGTTAGGGTTAGGGTTAGGGTTAGGGTTAGGGTTAGGGTTAGGGTTAGGGTTAGGGTTAGGGTTAGGGTTAGGGTTAGGGTTAGGGTTAGGGTTAGGGTTAGGGTTAGGGTTAGGGTTAGGGTTAGGGTTAGGGTTAGGGTTAGGGTTAGGGTTAGGGTTAGGGTTAGGGTTAGGGTTAGGGTTAGGGTTAGGGTTAGGGTTAGGGTTAGGGTTAGGGTTAGGGTTAGGGTTAGGGTTAGGGTTAGGGTTAGGGTTAGGGTTAGGGTTAGGGTTAGGGTTAGGGTTAGGGTTAGGGTTAGGGTTAGGGTTAGGGTTAGGGTTAGGGTTAGGGTTAGGGTTAGGGTTAGGGTTAGGGTTAGGGTTAGGGTTAGGGTTAGGGTTAGGGTTAGGGTTAGGGTTAGGGTTAGGGTTAGGGTTAGGGTTAGGGTTAGGGTTAGGGTTAGGGTTAGGGTTAGGGTTAGGGTTAGGGTTAGGGTTAGGGTTAGGGTTAGGGTTAGGGTTAGGGTTAGGGTTAGGGTTAGGGTTAGGGTTAGGGTTAGGGTTAGGGTTAGGGTTAGGGTTAGGGTTAGGGTTAGGGTTAGGGTTAGGGTTAGGGTTAGGGTTAGGGTTAGGGTTAGGGTTAGGGTTAGGGTTAGGGTTAGGGTTAGGGTTAGGGTTAGGGTTAGGGTTAGGGTTAGGGTTAGGGTTAGGGTTAGGGTTAGGGTTAGGGTTAGGGTTAGGGTTAGGGTTAGGGTTAGGGTTAGGGTTAGGGTTAGGGTTAGGGTTAGGGTTAGGGTTAGGGTTAGGTTAGGTTAGGTTAGGTTAGGTTAGGTTAGGTTAGGTTAGGTTAGGTTAGGTTAGGTTAGGTTAGGTTAGGTTAGGTTAGGTTAGGTTAGGTTAGGTTAGGTTAGGTTAGGTTAGGTTAGGTTAGGTTAGGTTAGGTTAGGTTAGGTTAGGTTAGGTTAGGTTAGGTTAGGTTAGGTTAGGTTAGGTTAGGTTAGGTTAGGTTAGGTTAGGTTAGGTTAGGTTAGGTTAGGTTAGGTTAGGTTAGGTTAGGTTAGGTTAGGTTAGGTTAGGTTAGGTTAGGTTAGGTTAGGTTAGGTTAGGTTAGGTTAGGTTAGGTTAGGTTAGGTTAGGTTAGGTTAGGTTAGGTTAGGTTAGGTTAGGTTAGGTTAGGTTAGGTTAGGTTAGGTTAGGTTAGGTTAGGTTAGGTTAGGTTAGGTTAGGTTAGGTTAGGTTAGGTTAGGTTAGGTTAGGTTAGGTTAGGTTAGGTTAGGTTAGGTTAGGTTAGGTTAGGTTAGGTTAGGTTAGGTTAGGTTAGGTTAGGTTAGGTTAGGTTAGGTTAGGTTAGGTTAGGTTAGGTTAGGTTAGGTTAGGTTAGGTTAGGTTAGGTTAGGTTAGGTTAGGTTAGGTTAGGTTAGGTTAGGTTAGGTTAGGTTAGGTTAGGTTAGGTTAGGTTAGGTTAGGTTAGGTTAGGTTAGGTTAGGTTAGGTTAGGTTAGGTTAGGTTAGGTTAGGTTAGGTTAGGTTAGGTTAGGTTAGGTTAGGTTAGGTTAGGTTAGGTTAGGTTAGGTTAGGTTAGGTTAGGTTAGGTTAGGTTAGGTTAGGTTAGGTTAGGTTAGGTTAGGTTAGGTTAGGTTAGGTTAGGTTAGGTTAGGTTAGGTTAGGTTAGGTTAGGTTAGGTTAGGTTAGGTTAGGTTAGGTTAGGTTAGGTTAGGTTAGGTTAGGTTAGGTTAGGTTAGGTTAGGTTAGGTTAGGTTAGGTTAGGTTAGGTTAGGTTAGGTTAGGTTAGGTTAGGTTAGGTTAGGTTAGGTTAGGTTAGGTTAGGTTAGGTTAGGTTAGGTTAGGTTAGGTTAGGTTAGGTTAGGTTAGGTTAGGTTAGGTTAGGTTAGGTTAGGTTAGGTTAGGTTAGGTTAGGTTAGGTTAGGTTAGGTTAGGTTAGGTTAGGTTAGGTTAGGTTAGGTTAGGTTAGGTTAGGTTAGGTTAGGTTAGGTTAGGTTAGGTTAGGTTAGGTTAGGTTAGGTTAGGTTAGGTTAGGTTAGGTTAGGTTAGGTTAGGTTAGGTTAGGTTAGGTTAGGTTAGGTTAGGTTAGGTTAGGTTAGGTTAGGTTAGGTTAGGTTAGGTTAGGTTAGGTTAGGTTAGGTTAGGTTAGGTTAGGTTAGGTTAGGTTAGGTTAGGTTAGGTTAGGTTAGGTTAGGTTAGGTTAGGTTAGGTTAGGTTAGGTTAGGTTAGGTTAGGTTAGGTTAGGTTAGGTTAGGTTAGGTTAGGTTAGGTTAGGTTAGGTTAGGTTAGGTTAGGTTAGGTTAGGTTAGGTTAGGTTAGGTTAGGTTAGGTTAGGTTAGGTTAGGTTAGGTTAGGTTAGGTTAGGTTAGGTTAGGTTAGGTTAGGTTAGGTTAGGTTAGGTTAGGTTAGGTTAGGTTAGGTTAGGTTAGGTTAGGTTAGGTTAGGTTAGGTTAGGTTAGGTTAGGTTAGGTTAGGTTAGGTTAGGTTAGGTTAGGTTAGGTTAGGTTAGGTTAGGTTAGGTTAGGTTAGGTTAGGTTAGGTTAGGTTAGGTTAGGTTAGGTTAGGTTAGGTTAGGTTAGGTTAGGTTAGGTTAGGTTAGGTTAGGTTAGGTTAGGTTAGGTTAGGTTAGGTTAGGTTAGGTTAGGTTAGGTTAGGTTAGGTTAGGTTAGGTTAGGTTAGGTTAGGTTAGGTTAGGTTAGGTTAGGTTAGGTTAGGTTAGGTTAGGTTAGGTTAGGTTAGGTTAGGTTAGGTTAGGTTAGGTTAGGTTAGGTTAGGTTAGGTTAGGTTAGGTTAGGTTAGGTTAGGTTAGGTTAGGTTAGGTTAGGTTAGGTTAGGTTAGGTTAGGTTAGGTTAGGTTAGGTTAGGTTAGGTTAGGTTAGGTTAGGTTAGGTTAGGTTAGGTTAGGTTAGGTTAGGTTAGGTTAGGTTAGGTTAGGTTAGGTTAGGTTAGGTTAGGTTAGGTTAGGTTAGGTTAGGTTAGGTTAGGTTAGGTTAGGTTAGGTTAGGTTAGGTTAGGTTAGGTTAGGTTAGGTTAGGTTAGGTTAGGTTAGGTTAGGTTAGGTTAGGTTAGGTTAGGTTAGGTTAGGTTAGGTTAGGTTAGGTTAGGTTAGGTTAGGTTAGGTTAGGTTAGGTTAGGTTAGGTTAGGTTAGGTTAGGTTAGGTTAGGTTAGGTTAGGTTAGGTTAGGTTAGGTTAGGTTAGGTTAGGTTAGGTTAGGTTAGGTTAGGTTAGGTTAGGTTAGGTTAGGTTAGGTTAGGTTAGGTTAGGTTAGGTTAGGTTAGGTTAGGTTAGGTTAGGTTAGGTTAGGTTAGGTTAGGTTAGGTTAGGTTAGGTTAGGTTAGGTTAGGTTAGGTTAGGTTAGGTTAGGTTAGGTTAGGTTAGGTTAGGTTAGGTTAGGTTAGGTTAGGTTAGGTTAGGTTAGGTTAGGTTAGGTTAGGTTAGGTTAGGTTAGGTTAGGTTAGGTTAGGTTAGGTTAGGTTAGGTTAGGTTAGGTTAGGTTAGGTTAGGTTAGGTTAGGTTAGGTTAGGTTAGGTTAGGTTAGGTTAGGTTAGGTTAGGTTAGGTTAGGTTAGGTTAGGTTAGGTTAGGTTAGGTTAGGTTAGGTTAGGTTAGGTTAGGTTAGGTTAGGTTAGGTTAGGTTAGGTTAGGTTAGGTTAGGTTAGGTTAGGTTAGGTTAGGTTAGGTTAGGTTAGGTTAGGTTAGGTTAGGTTAGGTTAGGTTAGGTTAGGTTAGGTTAGGTTAGGTTAGGTTAGGTTAGGTTAGGTTAGGTTAGGTTAGGTTAGGTTAGGTTAGGTTAGGTTAGGTTAGGTTAGGTTAGGTTAGGTTAGGTTAGGTTAGGTTAGGTTAGGTTAGGTTAGGTTAGGTTAGGTTAGGTTAGGTTAGGTTAGGTTAGGTTAGGTTAGGTTAGGTTAGGTTAGGTTAGGTTAGGTTAGGTTAGGTTAGGTTAGGTTAGGTTAGGTTAGGTTAGGTTAGGTTAGGTTAGGTTAGGTTAGGTTAGGTTAGGTTAGGTTAGGTTAGGTTAGGTTAGGTTAGGTTAGGTTAGGTTAGGTTAGGTTAGGTTAGGTTAGGTTAGGTTAGGTTAGGTTAGGTTAGGTTAGGTTAGGTTAGGTTAGGTTAGGTTAGGTTAGGTTAGGTTAGGTTAGGTTAGGTTAGGTTAGGTTAGGTTAGGTTAGGTTAGGTTAGGTTAGGTTAGGTTAGGTTAGGTTAGGTTAGGTTAGGTTAGGTTAGGTTAGGTTAGGTTAGGTTAGGTTAGGTTAGGTTAGGTTAGGTTAGGTTAGGTTAGGTTAGGTTAGGTTAGGTTAGGTTAGGTTAGGTTAGGTTAGGTTAGGTTAGGTTAGGTTAGGTTAGGTTAGGTTAGGTTAGGTTAGGTTAGGTTAGGTTAGGTTAGGTTAGGTTAGGTTAGGTTAGGTTAGGTTAGGTTAGGTTAGGTTAGGTTAGGTTAGGTTAGGTTAGGTTAGGTTAGGTTAGGTTAGGTTAGGTTAGGTTAGGTTAGGTTAGGTTAGGTTAGGTTAGGTTAGGTTAGGTTAGGTTAGGTTAGGTTAGGTTAGGTTAGGTTAGGTTAGGTTAGGTTAGGTTAGGTTAGGTTAGGTTAGGTTAGGTTAGGTTAGGTTAGGTTAGGTTAGGTTAGGTTAGGTTAGGTTAGGTTAGGTTAGGTTAGGTTAGGTTAGGTTAGGTTAGGTTAGGTTAGGTTAGGTTAGGTTAGGTTAGGTTAGGTTAGGTTAGGTTAGGTTAGGTTAGGTTAGGTTAGGTTAGGTTAGGTTAGGTTAGGTTAGGTTAGGTTAGGTTAGGTTAGGTTAGGTTAGGTTAGGTTAGGTTAGGTTAGGTTAGGTTAGGTTAGGTTAGGTTAGGTTAGGTTAGGTTAGGTTAGGTTAGGTTAGGTTAGGTTAGGTTAGGTTAGGTTAGGTTAGGTTAGGTTAGGTTAGGTTAGGTTAGGTTAGGTTAGGTTAGGTTAGGTTAGGTTAGGTTAGGTTAGGTTAGGTTAGGTTAGGTTAGGTTAGGTTAGGTTAGGTTAGGTTAGGTTAGGTTAGGTTAGGTTAGGTTAGGTTAGGTTAGGTTAGGTTAGGTTAGGTTAGGTTAGGTTAGGTTAGGTTAGGTTAGGTTAGGTTAGGTTAGGTTAGGTTAGGTTAGGTTAGGTTAGGTTAGGTTAGGTTAGGTTAGGTTAGGTTAGGTTAGGTTAGGTTAGGTTAGGTTAGGTTAGGTTAGGTTAGGTTAGGTTAGGTTAGGTTAGGTTAGGTTAGGTTAGGTTAGGTTAGGTTAGGTTAGGTTAGGTTAGGTTAGGTTAGGTTAGGTTAGGTTAGGTTAGGTTAGGTTAGGTTAGGTTAGGTTAGGTTAGGTTAGGTTAGGTTAGGTTAGGTTAGGTTAGGTTAGGTTAGGTTAGGTTAGGTTAGGTTAGGTTAGGTTAGGTTAGGTTAGGTTAGGTTAGGTTAGGTTAGGTTAGGTTAGGTTAGGTTAGGTTAGGTTAGGTTAGGTTAGGTTAGGTTAGGTTAGGTTAGGTTAGGTTAGGTTAGGTTAGGTTAGGTTAGGTTAGGTTAGGTTAGGTTAGGTTAGGTTAGGTTAGGTTAGGTTAGGTTAGGTTAGGTTAGGTTAGGTTAGGTTAGGTTAGGTTAGGTTAGGTTAGGTTAGGTTAGGTTAGGTTAGGTTAGGTTAGGTTAG